>NC_022035.1:13086980-13106334 GCF_000317375.1 Microtus ochrogaster | reverse complement strand
AGAGAGAGAGAGAGAGAGAGAGAGAGAGAGAGAGAGAGAGAGAGAGAGAGAGAGACAAAGATATCTACTACACAGTTGCTTAAAGTATTAACACTAACAAACCATTGAATCTGCGATGATGGCTCAGAGCTGATTCAGAAATAGAAAGCCTAAATTTTATTCATAAAAGTATATAATATACATATTAGATTATGAAATTTATGACATTTTAACTATTTTAAACAGATACACATTCAAAATTATGAAATAAGCTGTCTTTTAGGAATCTAAAAACTTTAGGTGTAGTGGTTTATTACAACTAAGAAATCTTGGAAGCCTTTTGTTGAGAATTTCTTGTCTATAAACTACACATCCAATTTTAAAGAAAAATGGACTGAACAAACTGGTTCTGTTAGAACTCAGTTGTATGCAACCAGACATTCCATTCCTGTAATCCAAAGAGAGCCTGGCAGTTGCTGGCTGTCACGGTGCCAGCACATGTCTTGCTTATGTTTCCTAAACTGTTTGAACAGCCCGCAAAACCCTCTGTATACCTGAAAGGTCCTTGGAGGTCATCCGAAGTTCTTTCTCTCTGTTCTACAAATTCAGCAGTCACAGCCCTGGGAAGAGGCATGGTTTGGCCACCATGGCACTCTCAGATCCATGCACCAAAGAAATGCACCTGAACCTTTTAATCACAGGGTCCCCTGCTGGTCTTGTCATAAACTACTCACTAGTAAGAAAAGTCAGGGCAAGCAAATATTTGATATTTATTTAATGTCATGTATGGTATAAAGAGCAATTCTTGAGACTCTAGGCAGAACAAAGAGATCACCATTGTTCATCTGATGACTAATCTCTTCCCTGAAACTGCCTCCTCCACTCCTCCACTCTGTAGAAGCAGCTGTGCCTACATTGACTTCCCATGGCTGGTCTATCACTGCAACAGGCACTATGCTTTAGTACTAGATGTCAAATGAAAAGAAAAAAAAGCAGTTCAGTATATGTAGTGAGTGGATTCAATATAAAGTAACTACATGGGAGAAGTGGCTGTCCCTGCATACATATATGTGTATGTATATATCCCTCGAAATGTGGCCCAAATGATTGAAGTTATTAATGTGGTTGAAGTCTCTCATCACTTCTGCAGCAGTTTCTGTAGAGTCAACACCCATCCAGGATGAATCTTCATGATTCTCGGGACATTACAATGTTTAAAATGAAACACTGTTTTGCTCTAAAGAAAATCCTTCGGCTAGAAAATTATGAAGAATATATTTCTATTTAGAACTATTAACAGTTTATAACAAACATAGAGCATTATACTGTCAATGTGCATGTCATTTATTTAAATATAAAAGATTGCATGTAAGATAGTAGAAGTACAGTTTCCCGGAAATCCATTCAGTGAGTTATAATACTTTTTATGTCACAAAGTTTTAGTATAAACCTTTTCAAAGATAAAAATGTTTTTCTAATCAAAGTATATAATCAAAGGTTTTAGTATCAGAAATAGCTGAATGGTGTTGTATTTATTAAAATAGGACATGTCAGTTATATTTATGCCTTCCCTTGAATTCTGCACTGTGTCCAACTCTCTACCTCAGTCAGTTCTAATCACTCACATCACAGTGAGATCATTTGATAGTCCATCATGTATGTGCCAGTGTTCCACCATACCTTCTCCAGGTCCATTCTTACCCTAGGAGAATTAGCCCCTAGCTGCTAGAAAACTCCCTGCCTTTTGATTTCCTCTGAGGCTTCTCTCTTTCTTGTCATATTGACCTGTCCTTTTGCTTGTTCATAGTCTCTAGGCCTGCAAATCCATGTCCCCAATCTTTCTACACCTATACACTTGATGACACTTTATGGCATGCATTCATTACAACTTTCTTTGTGCAACTGTCCACACTAATTTATTCACACTTATAGGACATAGCCCCAGTCCAATACACAGAGGAAGCATGTCTTTTTCCTCAAAGAATAATAAATGATAACGATAATTAGCATACACAGAATACTCAAGCGGAGTCTAAATACTTTTCACTCAGTTCCGACAAAGGTACAAGGAATTGTTATTATCACTATACCCACTGTACAAATAAGGAGACTGACACAGAGAAACAAAACAAACAGCCTAAGAGTATACTGATTAGAGCCCAAATGCTGACAGAACCATAAGTGAGAGAGACAGCAATGTTTAGTGAATCAGCATACAATGGTGTATTTATGAATTCCTCTTATGCAAGGTGTTCTGTTACATGTCTTACAACAGAGAAAAAAATTTCAGAAGAAAATTATTTAATATTTCTAGTATTCTTCTTGCAATTCTACTTCCATTTTTATTAGAATATCTACAATGTGTTTAAAGTCTAAGTGCAAATGAAAGGAAAGGGCAGATAATTTGAAAATCAGGGAACATCAGAAGTACAAGGATAAATTCACAAACAAGGTTTGAGATCCCATTTGTGTGTGAATGCTGTGAGTGTTAGAGAAAAAAAAAAATCCTCAATTAATAAAGTCTGGCCAGGGCCGGGCGGTGGTGGCGCACGCCTTTAATCCCAGCACTCGGGAGGCAGAGGCAGGCGGATCTCTGTGAGTTCGAGACCAGCCTAGTCTACAAGAGCTAGTTCCAGGACAGGCTCCAAAACCACAGAGAAACCCTGTCTCGAAAAACAAAATAAATAAATAAATAAATAAATAAATAAATAAATAAATAAATAAATAAAATAAAATAAAATAAAATAAAATAAATAAAGTCTGGCCAGCAAACAGTTACATGTTTGCTACAAACAGGAAAAAGGAAAGAACCAGGAGACAAACAGCAGGAAAGGAGGGACACTGAAGTCCTAGAAGCAATATTAGCAGATTTGGGGTCTGGGCATTTATCACTGTCCCCGCACTACCCAAAATCTTGACAGACAGCTACATTCAGTTACTGATTTTCAGTTTCTCATTTTGTCTCAGTTTTTGCTTTAATCTCTGCTATATGACAATGACCATCGTTTTGAGTTCCGCATTACAAGTTTACAGGTTGGACCAGAACTCTGCGGTGGCACAACAAAGACAAGTAGTATTTTGTTCTTTTGCTATAACTAAAAAATCTATAAAATAGTTATAAGAACCAAGTTTAGCAATTCCATATGGTAAGTTTTAAGTTGTCACCTGTTGCCCTGTCACGGCTTTCCTCGACCCGCAAGGATGACGCAACACCCGGAGCTCTTCTTGCTAGCAGTTTATTCAGGACCTTTTTAAACAATTGTATCTCTCTCTCTTTTCCCTCTCTCTCTGGGCAAACCTCTCCCAGCCCTTAAAAAGGCATGGGCCACCAACCCCGGATTGCCAGGTGGGCACTGCCCATAGGTTCACGCATATGCAAGCTGCTGACAATCATTGCGTGATCACAGCATAAGTCAGGTCTTAGCCATAATTAGGAGCTGATTATCAGATGTGGCTCCACGCAGCTAGCTACATTGCCCCACACTTTCATTGTTTATATCCACACATGCGACCTGATATCTCCCAAAGCAAACAATGTCCCGACTCTGTGCTGAGAGTGATGGAGAAATGTTGCGTATTTCCAAACCATGGAGAAAAGGAGCCAGTGAGATGGCTCAGTGGATAAAAACATTTGCCACACAAGCCTCATGACCTGAATGCAATCTCCAAATTCCATGGAGGAAGGAAAGAACAGATTCCTGAAATTTGTGCTCTGACCTCTGCAAGTGTGTCCTATCATGCATACACCCACACATCCTCCCTTCCTCTCATACACATCACATACAATAAAAATAAATGAAAACAAAAATAAAAGTTCTAGTCATTTACTTACAAGAGCTTCCAGTCTTCCAAATTTGTAACTGAAGCCTTAAAACAATTGTTTCTAATTAGTCCATTTGCTTACAAGGTCTACAGTTAGTGAACAGTTTCATCTTGATACTCTAAATGTCTAAGCCAATGAGATGCCAACTATTAGTCCATTTGCTTACAAGGTCTACAGTTAGTGAAAAGCTTCTTCTTGGTACTCTAAATGTCTAAGCCAATGAGATGCCAACTATTAGCTTCACTGTCTCCTCTTCTTGACTCTAAACTCAAAGCCAAAATAGAATACAAGAAAGAGGCTCTTTTGAATGTTCACAATAATTTGTCTCCTGGGAAGCATGTATTCTGAGATGGCTCTCTAGATGCTAATTATAAAAACAAAACAAATAAAAACAAGCAACTGCCAGGAACTGCTCAAACCAATGGCAGCTTATGACTCCACAGCTGTTTCAGGATCCCTTGTATGAGACAGGAGATGTGTTTCAAAGTATGTTTCATGTGTTTGAAAACCAGTGGCCAAGGAACATTACACTACTTCAAAATGAGAGTGATATTCAGAAGTATGACCTTGTAAGGAGAGATATTAGAGACAGGAAAAGATGAAAAAGCCAAAAAAATTAGTTGTTCTTATATAACGGCTCACTCTTCGTTCTTTATGTCCTTCTAAAGCAGCCCTTAGCTTCGATATCAAGTATATGAGGACTTTTTCTTCTTTCTCTTTATTAGATATTTACAAGATGTTCAAAAATTGTCAGAGAAAATGTTAACCATGCTGGCAAATAAATGCTCTTGAGACATCAAGCAAAGAAGTTATATGGCCCTCATCAGCATTTCTGAACACATTTTTTTTCATTTATTTTCTGTATCTTGGTGCCATAAAAGAGCAGAAATGAATAGAGTCAAGTTTGAAAACTGACTAAGCAGAAAGGCAAGACAGATTTTTCTAACTCGGGCCCATCCTGTTGTACTCTGAGTCCTGTCTATGTAGGTTCCTAAGGAGAACTAGCAAGGAGTGCAAAGCCCTTCCTATTGCATGACAGGTACAATGAAGGACAAGAGGAGTGACCTTTCAGAGCCTGGATGTTCTTGTGGGTATGCCTGTGTGAACAAGAACAACAAGGCAAAGATTTCACCGTACTAGTTAAAATCAGGGAACTCTGAAGCAATGGCAGTGCTTCTCTGACAACCACACTTGTTTCCACTGTGCTTGGCATTTTTTCTAGCCTAATTCTATCACCTTAGCAAACTGGTCTTTTCAATAGTTCTTTATCTTTAGACCATCTGACAATCTCCTTTGTGTTTAAAAATTATGTTCCCACAACTCCATTTAGGATGGAGCTTCTGGAAAATGGCAAACTACAGAGATGAATTTAAAGCATCAGTTTGGCAGCCACAATATTTAGTGCCTCACCACTTGAAAGAGGCAAATGTTCTATGAAGATCTTTTATCAAGAATACAAGCATTTTCTTTGTCTAGATTTGTAGTTGGTCTCAGGGTGATGCTTCTGGCATGTTAGTTTTGTTAAAAGTACAGAGGTGCTGGGTTCCATGCTTAGTAGAACAAAAGGAGGAAAACTATTGGAGAAAAGGGCAAACAGCAACAGAAACGCTGCAAATGTCTTCTGCCTTTAGTCTCAGTAAAAATATCTCTTGGTTTGCTTATGGGTCATGTGACTGCAACTGTAGTTTTTTCTCTTCTACACAAAACGTCAGCTTGTGCAGTAACACACACAGAATGGCACTCAACAGTGAGATTAGAGATCCTGTAACCCAAACTAAACACTGACATTTACAAGCTATAGATTAATCTGACATAGTTCTTCTTATTCAAACTCCAAAGAACAACCATTGTACTTTGATATCCAATTGCACTATGTCACACCTCGAAGAGCTCATGATTTCAGAAGCATCTTTCGTATCTTGCAAAGCATTTACCCACGGGCGGCTATCACTCACTGGGAACACTGAAGCAGGACTATGAAACCATCACAAAACAATGCCCCAGGCCGCAGCTATATGCTGTGCTTCAGAAAAACAAACAAACAAAATCCTACCAAAATATTTCAAAAAATACACTTCACACAGAGTTCCAAATTTTGAGAGCTGCTTTTATGCCTTATGGTACATTTTTTTCTTGCACTGCAGGAGAGGTAGCAGAACCCACCAAATATATTTTGCAGAGTAATAAGAATTTCTTATGTATGTAAAAGAATGATAAAATGTCAATTTTTACTGTTTTTATTTTACATATTTTTGTGCTCACCTGTGTTATTACTCCAAAAGCTTTCCTCCATTCTTGTAAGGTCACAGAGTTCCACGAGACACCATCAATCTGTATATCGCCTTTAATGTTCAACAAGCGTAGAAATGCTGACAACAGAGTACTTTTCCCTGAGCCAGTTCTTCCTAAGAGGCCCACCTAAGATGCAGAAGTGATGGAATTACTCTTGAGACAAGGAAAGCACACTGCATATTCCGCTCAGTAATGCTCTTCAATTAAGACCAGTAGGACTGTTTCTGCTGTGGCCTGTCCATCTAAAACTTTTACATACTCCCAATTCCCATCATTAGGGATACAGGGAGGAATAATCTGGAACAGAAATCAGAAACTGGTCATAAGGGATCCTATTCCTGATGCTGGCTTCACTGACCACTAATAAGAAAAATGTGGAAAGAACCTTGTTTGTATTAAGGAAAGGTGAAGAGAGCATTTCTTGATGTGTATCAGCTATACAAATGGGCACCAGCTAAAATCATGGGCCTACAGCTTGATGGATTGTTGGACATGACACAAACTTGAAAACTGACTCCAAATATGCCTAACATTTAGTTATTGCCCCTAGACTCCTCGTTAGTGGAGCCACACCTGTCTAGCATGTATAAGGGCCCTGGGCTTGGGATCAAGCATTGAGAAGGTGAAGAAAGATTCAGACCCTAAGAAATTAACAATGTCAAGTTCAGGCCTGATGATAAAATAAGAATATTACCAGGAATCTACTGAAAAATGGCCCAGGCTCTTTGAGGACTATGGGGAGGGAAACAATCTCCAGCACCCTCCAGTGACCTCTCTGGAAGACTAGAGGAAGTTCCCTTAGGTTTTAAGCACCCACATGAGAGAGTGACCATTCTGAGACAGGCCAGAACACTGTCTCCCACTTCAGACCTGCTCTTGAGTGACACTTATTTTATCATGTCGACTTACTGGAAACTCCCCAGAACCCAGCCTGCCTCTAGGAAATAGAAATATTTAGTGCCACTCTAACAAGTCTGTACTGTCTAAAGGGGTGAACAAGTTGGTGGCACGTAGGAATTTACAGCTGAAGGCATAACTTCTCTAACTTACTAAGACTTAATCACAGGGCTACAGAACTCTACACCCAGTCTCAGACTGCCTATTATTACAGTCCCTTTTCCCAAGCACATCATATATATTAGCTTGCAAGAAAACAATTACTAAACAAGCTAAAAAGGAAACAAAGTAAATAATAAGCAATATTAGGATAGAAGAAAGTCAGATGTGACAAAGACTCTGTAAGTAATAGACTGGGAATGAAAACCAACAATAATTAATGTGACAAGGGTTTAATAATGGGTGTTTGGATATAGAAACAGATCATTAGTAAGCACAAAGGGGTCAATCTCAGACAGGATCAAAAGAATCCTAAAACTACAGCAAAATAATTTACCCCAACAATGAGAAGAATGCCTTGACAAGCTCATCAGTAGTTTAGACATGTCTGAGGAAGAACCCCTGAGCTTGAGGATATGTCAACATCAAAAATGCCTCAGGAAAAAAATAGCAAGGTAGCCAAGAAACAAGATACAGCTAGAAAAAAATGTAACATGTATACAATGTAAATACAAAACCAAAGGCAAAAAAGAAGGAGAAAAGGAGGCTAGAAATAAAGGGTTGAGGGGAATACTTCAAACAATAGCTACCAAGATATACCCCCTCAAAATTAGTGTCATTCACTCAACACACACACAGAGGAAACATGCAGAATGTTGCTTAAAGTAAAAGAACCATACCACAGCAATCATCTTGAAACAAAAATGATGAAAGAAAACATCTTGAATAAAGCCCAAAGAAAAAAATTCATCACTTATAAAAAATTAGGTAAGAATTAGTTAGAACTTTGTGGACAACATAAAATCAGGAAAAGAATCAGGAAATAGAAGCAAAACAAAACCCACCAAAGTAGGATTGTGTAGTTTATGAAGGTGTCTTTCAAAAGTAAAGGCGAGGTAAGAAGCTACAAACAGACTGTGTGCCTCAACAGACTTATCTTGAAAGATATGCTAAGAGAAGTTCTTCAGAGAAAAGGAAAGATGCAGCTCAGATCTACAAAAAATTGAAAACTTGGACCCAAATGAATAAAGCAAGCACTTTAGAAATTAAATGAGGCAGCAGCAAAATGAGAACTCTTACTTTTCTTATTCTTAAGGGATCTAAAAGAAAAGGTCATTACAAAATTTTAACATGTATTTGCTCACTTACAATATGTAAATAATAAAATGAAGCATAGAGAGAATGTAAAACAAAGGAGGGAGAAATCGGGACAATAAGGTACTGATGCTACTTATTCTATAATGCTTTTATTTTTAAATGTACCCGGATTCATTGTAAACTGTCAACTCTAGAGAAAACTGAAAATTCACAATAGTAGAATTAACATGGTAAGTAAATAGAAAGACTTGGAATCATAAAATACGCAGAACAAAAGAAAGGAAAGGACTGAAACTAAAAAATAGGGCTGAAGAGCAAGAGTAGGGAATGAAAAGCAGGGAGGCGCTGTAAGTACAACCGCGCATGTGCCAGCCACCCTAACTGCGCAGGTTCTAAATGAATCACTTGAAAATCAGAGGCTAACAGGCTGGCCCAAAGAACTAGGGCACACCTACACCTTGTCCACAAGCAAGTCGTTTAAAGTTTCATCTAAGTTAATGAAGGCATGAATAAAGTCACACTGTGCTGGTTAATCTATTTGTTGCTACTACTTATAGCGATGCTTGTATTTCCAGCATACGCTGTGTTTAATGGTGTCGACAGAAGGAAAAATCTGAATAATTACATATCTTGCAAGAACAGTCATATGCAAGCATAGTCACATTTATAATAAACCTATTGCATAGATCCAGGACTCTGCAATTTAAATTTCATGTGAAACATAAGAAAGTCCCACAGTAACACCTTCAACTATGTATATAGAAGACTGACTCTATAATTACATTAGTAATGGGTTTTACTAACATTGCAGTGGCTGCTGGGACTTACTGAACATACTGAAACTCACTAAAAAAGCAAGTAATGTTGAAATCTCACCCTCAGGCCAGGGCTTACTGAAAAGGAAATGTTCTCTAAAATGGGATTCCCATCATCCCCATATTTCACAGTGAGGTCTTTGACAATCATTTCGCCCCTGGAGGGCCAGATATCAGTTTTCTTCACATGTTGATTCTCAATAACTAAAACCTTAGAGGGGTCTTCATGAGGTAGTCCTTTCATTATCTTGGTACACCCACTTTCTTCTTTTGGTATATCAATAAACTTAAAGACTCTGCTCACAGATCGCATCTGAAATGAAAATAACAATATTTTTGTTTGCTTGAGAACTGTAGACAGTGCCATAATTAGTTTGATGTAGCCTAAAAAAATAACTTGTAGATTATGATGGTAGCTACCAGTCACTTGATTATTTGTCAGGGTTTTCAGTGAAGTAACAGGAAATAATTAGATATAATTAAAAGCTTAACCAGAGGATCAACTAAGACTTATATAATTGGGTTCTGTAGAGACCTGTTTATTTTTGTGATTGCTTAAATCTCAGTTATACAGTTCACACACAAATAACCAAAATATTCTCAAGGGCATAGATGATGTTAAAGAGAAGTATTCCCCATTAGGACAGTACTGTTCAACTGTACACTCAGTATGCTGTAATAAGATGTAGAATACTTCTCAACCACAGCAGAGAGTTCTCTTACTCTACCTAAATTCTATATGTCAACACAGTTCTGAGGGAGCTCCTGATGCTTAGTCAACTTTTAATGAGTTCACAATGCTCAAATATGTCATTACACAGATAAGAAGTTAAAGATTTTTACCGTTAATAAGTTACCTAAAAATAAATTTCCATCATTAGCAAACTGTGGCTATATATAAAGGTTATATTTTCAAGTAAATATGCACCTATGTTTATAGTGTGGCTTCTTCTTCCTGCTATACATGATTATTCCATCCCCTTAGAGTAGAGATATCCTTATGTCTAGTGTCCATGTGATAAAATAAGCAGAATAATATATACTAATAGCTAGGTCTATGGTAATAGTGATAGAGCTTTTGATACCTTCTAGAAGGAAGGAGAGGAAAGTCGCAGACCCTCTCCTTAGATCCTAACCATCAATTCCTCTTGTTTTGTCTCCAAGGCAGTTTGAATGTAACTGGTCCCCAGAAGCTCATAGGGAGTGGCACTACTAAGGGGTGTGGCCTTGTTAAAGTTGGTGTGGCTTTGTTGGAGGAAGTGTGTCACCATGGGGGCAGGCTTTGAAGTCTCATATGCTCAAGCTATGCCTAGTTCAGTCCACTTCCTGTTACATGCAGATCAAGATGTAGAACTCTCAGCTCCTTCTCCAGCACCATGTATGCCTGCACAATACCATGTCCTGGCATGATTACAATGGACTAAACCTCTAGAACTATAAGCCACCCCAATTAAATGTTTTCGTTTATAAGAGTTGCTATGGTCATGGTGTCTCTTCATACCATATAACCCTAATAAAAACACCTTCCCTTTTCAGCTGCAAGTGATCTTTGGAGACCCTAGAGTGTATAGGAAAAAAGGAAATGGGATGTTAAGAGGAGAATTTGTTAGGGCAGCTTCCATGAGGTCATAAACCATGATGGATTTGAAATTTGTGGTAATAAAAATGTTTTACATTCACCAATGGTTAAATAACCTGTCATCCATGCTTACTATAAACTCATGATTCACTTTTTTGATGAAATTCCTAGTTTTATCTGTCTTCAGCATCTGGTTGGGGGTGAAAAGATGATTGTTCACATTTCCTCAAGAAAAGTTAATATAACAATATGACTTATAAATCCTTCCCTATAATATCAGATAAAGTGTATATTTAATGCACACAGAAATGAATTTGGATACATTTAAGGGTAGTCATTTTAAACAAAAAGTCTGCTCTAAATAATTATAATTACATTTTACTCCATACTTTCGAAACACACTGACATGCAATAGATACTAGCTATTTGAATGACGGTATTTGGTACAACTTGAATTAAGACATGAATGAGAAAATACATACAAATAAATAAACACCTAAATATTGGTAGTTTTGAAAGGTAATATACATTTCTTTGGTGAAAGTACTGTAACTTACATTCTCCATCAGTGACATGTACTATGAAGGACAAATCTAGAGCATCAAACAGTAAATATTAAATGGGACATATTTATCACGTGTTAAAAGTGAAAGCGTGAAGCTTATTTCTGAATTTAGATACTTAAAATTAGCCCCAAGTCTGACTATTCTCTAACCAAAAACATTTTATTTCTTAACAGTGGGAGGTCTCCATAGTGTATCTGAGAAGATTTCTCAAAGTCAAGCAGAGTAGCAAGTGTAGGCACTTTCTACTTTATATACTGTCTATTTTATAACTACTGGAAAGCTGTTGTGGAGCGGGTTAGTCACTAACCAGCTCCTTGAACCACTGGATTGTTAGCATGTGGGCTGCCTCTAAAAGGAGAAGTCACATCAGAACCAAAGGAAAGAATTCAATGATAGTCTTTCAAGTTGCGAAAACTGGCTTTTCAAAGTCAAGACATAGTGATAGTTTGACATTGTCAGTCATATGAACACTGGCTTTTAAGATTTCAAAGGCCAAGGCCCAAGTAAGACATAATACTGTAGGCATTCATAGCTTCCAAGAAGCTGATCATTTGAGTTAGGCTCTGGTGTCAGTCTAGGCAAGAAAGCATGACTTCAAATCTTACAAAATGAAAATAGTTAGCCTTAAACACAGAAGACATAGTGTTTTTACAAAGATGTGGCCAAAGATGAACTTAGGATGGCTGGGAAACAGCCTTCTCACCCCATAATATGAAACAAAAAGAGGTTGCCCACAATAAGGACAACTTGAAAGCCGGAAACACTATGACATTACCCTAAACAGGTGTCCTGTCTTGTAACCAAACCAGTATCCTAAGAGGCCTGGAAGAAATCAAAAATAGTTCATCATAGGAGAGATGACAGAACAACAGGACAAAGTCTCCGAGACAATTCTTCTAGACAAGATAGGAACATTAGTGAATCAGAGACAGAAAGTCCAAAAGGAGCTGAACTCTATCTAGTTGGAACCTGGCTAGATCTCTTTCCTTCACTTAGCAATAGAGCAAAGAACTTTATCTATAGCAAAGCTGAAGCCATATTTATTGTACACTTGCTTTCATTGTCAAACATTCATATCCTCTATAAAAATGGATCTCAGGTTTGTGGAAAGCATGAGCAATTTTTAACATCTTTCTTAAGAAAAAGAATTCAAATTATACACATCAAATTAAATATATAGCTGTTAATGTTAAGCCGAAAAGTGAAGGAGCCCATCCTTTCTGGAAACAGGACTTTTAGGTAGCAGTGTCCTAAACTGAGAAGACTAGAGGTAGCCCTGCCATGCTAGTCATGCTAATGACCCTCTCACTATCTGAAAAATGATCCAACTTACGCCTCTCTTGAACCCACTTGGTAGTTATGAATTGGATTGTAAATGTCCCTCAAAGTTAGTCTTGGTCCCAAGATGATGGAGTTTGGGGGACACGGTGGACATACTGAGAGGTAAAGCATAATCGGGAGAAGTAGAGCCCTATGGGTTTGTCATTGAGGGTATATCTCCCATCCTAATTCTCTACCCCCACCCACACTTCCTGGCTTCCATGAGGTAAGCAGTCTTCTCTTCCATATATTCCTCTTGCCAGGATACTCTGCCTCACCAAAGGCCTAAAGAAGCAGCAAGTAAAAACTATACTGAAATCTTCATCTTTCTGTGCTGTTTGTAGAAGGGATTGGGCATAGTGACAGAAACAAGACTAACTCCAGAGCCTATGAAAAGGTTTATGCAAGTGAGAAGACCTGAAGCTCCTGGTCTGGTGATTAACCCATTGTATTTGTTTTAGTAACTGTTCACCGTGTTTCTTGTTGTACTCAAAGGAATATTCAGATCACCTCATGTTTAACACCATGAAGTCATTAAATCTCTGTTCCTAATGAATATTTGCTCTATTTACTTTAGCTGTTTAGAAGCCAGGACAACAAAATTATGTTTCAATGACCAAACACTCCAAAGCCATGGCAACAAGAATATTACTTTTCATTCTTGAAATGTTTGCCAATACTAAATAAAAATGCCATAATTGAATTTAGAAACATTTTGAGGAGAATGGAGTTATGTCTGAGTGATAAAGAGCACTGGCTGCCCCTCCAGAGCACCTTCCTTGATTTTGATTCCCAACATCCACAAAGTAGCTAACAACTGTCTGTAACCCGATTCCAGGAAATCTAACACCAACCCTCTACTGGCCTCCATAAACACTAGGCATGTATGTGGTGAACAGATGCAGGGAAAACACCCATACACACAAAAATAAAATCATCAATATCATCTAGCTAAAAATACTGCAACTATAACAGTGACATGCTTACCAGATATACTGGTGCAATAGTGGCAGAGGTGGCATGGAGTAACTAACCATACTTTGACTGGAGTTAAATAAAGTCCAGTCCACGAGATAGAACCCATACCTGACACCTGAGACTAGAAAGGCCATGCACAAGAGGAAAGTCTCCTGCTATATTTATCTGAGAGAACACAGCAATAAAATAGCTCTCAGTAACATTGCTGTACCCACAGACTGGTGCCTCACTCAGCCCTCCTCAGAGAAACCTCTTCTGACAGTAGATATTAAACTGACTAAAAGATCCACAACCGAACAATGTGCAGAGAAGGAGAGATCCTCTCCCTTTAAAGTGGAGGGATGCATAAGAACAGGAGTTAGCAAGATAGAAGAGCCAGAGGTGGTGGACGACTCCAAAGAAGCAGTGTCATCCAAATACAGTCCAGCTGACATTCATATAAACTCGGAGCCTGTGGCAGCACACACAAGACCTGCACACGTTCAAACCAGACAAAAATCCCAAATCCCGGCACTGAGAAGAAGTGAACACAAATGCCTCACTTCTAACCAAGAAACTATTTGCAATTGACACCCATTGGAAGGAGAAAAATCAGTTTCTTAAAATCTACCACACTCCAAAGCAGGCCTCATGCACAGGAGCAGCTGGCTAAGACAATATATAAGCATATGGAGTAGGATATGGCATACTGGCCATATTTCTGCTGATCCTTGGTCTAAGGATATAACTACTAGTAAACGGAAGAACCATTAGCAAATCATTTTTGTCCTATGTCAATGATGTTTACATAAATATCTGTACTATATACAAAGGAGAATTCCGACTGACAAACTTTGGAGAAGTTACAGCATTTAAAAATCTAGATGCTCTGTAGACAGAATATTGTATACATAATAAATAAAAATCTAGATGCTTATGAAAAATACTGTAATTTTGATAAGATATTTTGATTTGTTTTTATGAAAATAACATATTTTCATACAATACATTTTGACCATATTTTCCCTGTAATTCCTTCCAGATCCTCCTCCCCACATCCCTATCCACACAACTTCATATTTTCTCTCCTTTCTCTCTTTTTCAAACCAAACACCCTCAAAAATCAAAGTAAAATAAAAATAGACAAAAATTATCAAAGAGAAATGAAACAAAACATACACACACACACACACACACACACACACACACACACATCTATGGCTGCTCTATCCTATAAAGGTTAGGTGAGTTGCTGTCACAATCCCATAAGTTCACAAGGCAAACTATTTCCTATTTCACTCCTAACAGATAATGTGTGCTGATCCTTGTGACATGACTCAGAAAATCAAAGCAAAAGTGAATCCTCAAAATCACTTAATCCAGTGATTCAAATCCCTAAACACACATTAGAATCACCTGGGCACATTTCAAAACACAGACTACAGGTCCTGTCACCTTGACCCCAGCAGAAGAACTAAGTTCATGGGTCTTTGTGAACCTCAAGAAGCTTTATTTCTAGAGGTTTTTCATGTTCAGCCAGGCTGAGAGCCCAGGATCTAATCCATTCTTTTGTTGTACAGATGAGAAAATTTAAACCAGGAAGTTAAAGTGGCAGGTACAAAGCCCTAACCATTTTCCAAGCTTATCACACATTTTTGCACAGTCCAGCAATTCCTGAGGGAGCTCATAAGATTCTTTTTTTTTTTTTTTTGAGACAAAAATTAACTTTTTTTTTTTTAGGTCTTAATGTTTCTTTTTTTTTTAATTTATTTATTTATCAAGGATTTCTGCCTCCTCCCTGCCACTGCCTCCCATTTCCCTCCCCCTCCCCCGATCAAGTCCCTCTCCCTCATCAGCTGGAAGAGCAATCAGGGTTCCCTGACCTGTGGGAAGTCCAAGGACCGCCCACCTCCATCCAGGTTTAGTAAGTTGAGCATCCAAACTGCCTAGGTTCCCCCAAAGCCAGTATGTGCAGTAGGATCAAAAACCCATTGCCATTGTTCTTGAGTTCTCAGTAGTCCTCATTGTCTGCTATGTAAGTCCGGTTTTATCCCATGCTTTTTCAGACCCAGGCTAGCTGGTCTTGGTGAATTCCCGAAAGATCATCCCCATTGTCTCAGTGTGTGGGTGTACCCCTCGCGGTCCTGAGTTCCTTGCTCGTGCTCCCCCTCCTTCTGCTCCTGATTTGGACCTTGAGATTTCTGTCCAGTTCAAGGCTTGAGAATATCATAATATTGCTCACTTTGTCTTTGTTGGCTGCAGTAACACATTAAGTGAAAGGTTTTAGACCAACTGCAATAACTGCAGAGTAACAGTTAATGGATTTCAGCATTTAGGATGGGGTTGGCGTGTGGTTTTTGTAAGATCTAGAAAAATGCCTACATATACTTAAGAGTTGACATTTTTATGTGAATGGGTTCAGAAGAGAGAGCACATCAGAGCTGCCAGAAACCTGAAAAAATTCCTAACCAAACCATTTCACTTCACAGAAGAAGAAAATAAGGCTATGGAAATGGAGAACAATGACTTGCCTAAAGGCACTCAACTTTTAAGTGTCTGGGCCAGAATGAAATACTAGGCTCTCTGTGGGTGGACGGGTATATGACTTGAAAGATACACCACAAAGACTTGCAAGAACAACAACAAACCACAATCAAGCTACCATTAAAAGGAGGCAAAAGACAAAGGATAAATTAATTCCCCTGTCAGATCCTTCTAACAGAAACTGCTTTCAATACAAGAGCATTCTGTAACAGCACCATGAAGAAGAGAAAAATTTCCTTTTTCTCCTCCCACCACATTTCACGTTGCTCATTCTCCATTAGTCACCTGATCTCCAGTGGGACCCAAAATAAACACAGGTGACAAAAGGACAAAGGAGAAACAGAGGGAGTTTGTATTGACAGAAAACTCTTCTCAGATTGCACCAACAATGCAAGAACTTTCTGGAACTTCATTAACGGGGATCTAAATGGAAGCCTTTTAAATTCATTGTCCTTATCCTGGTGGCGTCTTTCCTTATATGAGGCACATACAGTTCAGTTCAACAGGATAATCACTTAGTGGAAACAGAATGGTTACCTGCTGGTCTTCTTAGAAAACTAAGGCACATTCACACATTAAGTTTGTCCACTTTTTGTTCCCTTTGTGGTAGACAGTTCTGGAAGGATATGAGTTATCAAATGAAGAAATTATGTGTGAGCAACCCCTTAGTCACCAGATGGTGTAATAATGCTAAGTTTAAAGCATTACCTTTTACACCCTTGCCAGCTCTTATTTATTTAGCTTCCAGACAAAGGGAGTAGAACTTTTCTTTCATTTTAGTGATCCCTTAAGATCCTGTTTGTATGTGGGGGAGATGTACAGGATCTCATATCCTAGCATGCCAAATCTACTAGAAAATAATCTAGCCATGTGTTTTATGGATGCATGAAGATGTCAAGATGGTCGGAAATGTTTAGAGGGCAAGAGAGAGCTGTGCACTAAACATATGAATCTATGATTCATCAAGAGACAGCTTTTGAAGCATGGGGTTAGATAACAATAGCTAGAGAGAATGCAGATAGAAGAGAGCTATAATACAGGTGATGTTTAAAAATATACAGGAGATGACGGTACAGGAGATGATAAGAAGATGAAGGAGGATAAGTACTCATCCACGGAAAACACCGCTCAACAGTTGCAAGTGACAAATAAGTGGTTTTGTGCATGATATGGAGTTTATTGTTACTCTAGTAGGTGATAGAAATGAAATAAACTGTGGAAAGAATAAAGATATTATTAACAGAGAAAGGCAATCTTTTGAGAAGTTTTGTTGTTAACAGGTCAAAGAAGCAGGGTGGGAACTGGGGAGCAAATGAGACTATCTGCTGATTAAACAAGGTTCACAAAGGGCAGGGAACTATACAGTACTGGGCTGTATATAGTAGCAAGAACAGAGTGGGGGTATGTGCATACAAGTTGAGGGGCGATGAGCCTGTATAAAAACTCATACTGTCATAGGTTATGTCCACTGAAAGATATCTACCATTGGGATAGCAGCATTAAGAAAGAGAAAGTGGAGAACAGTGAGGGAATTATTTTGGTCATTTATTTCTCTGAGATATGTAGCAACGTCATTGGCGGAGAGTTTAAGGTATGGAATTATTAAGATGTCAAAAATGATACAGGAATAAAGGAAAGAGCTATCTTTGGGGATAAATAAGGAATTTATTATGAAAATATAATAGATGGGTTGATTGATTGTTCTGGATATCAGTATTGCAGACATGCAATCATAAATGGTTTATGAAAAGTATATATATGATATATATAGATGTAGATACCATATCGTAGACACAATAGGTCCTTGTAAAAGTCCTTTCATATACTATGAAAGATACAATGTCAATGAATAAGGAACAAAGTTCAACATACCCACTGGAGAAGTAAAATACTTTAAAGTGTCTCTAATGGAAATTAAACATGTGGGATAGAAATTTACTGAGTAAAGGTTTTGACATCCTATGTTGAAGCTATTCTAACAAGGGTGTCTACACTGCAGTTCACAGGCCATATCTAGTTGCATGTGGACAACAGAGCTATAAAAGAAGCCCAACACAAAATCATAAACTTACTAAAAATCTTAAGTTGTATATCTGTGATTTGGTTTGATAGCTCAATTGTACATATCTTGAGTGTAAACACTGTAGGTGACAATACTGTATCACAAGATCAAAAGTTTGGGTATGTCATTATGTCAAAAAATTAATGTCGCAAAGAGAATTGTAAGCACATAAGGTAAAGAGATTGTTTTATTTTATTTTATTTTTTTGGTTTTTCGAGGCAGGGTTTCTCTGTAGCTTTGGAGCCTGTCCTGGAACTAGCTCTGTAGACCAGGCTGGTCTCGAACTCACAGAGATCCGCCTGCCTCTGCCTCCCGAGTGCTGGGATTAAAGGCGTGCACCACCACTGCCCGGCAAAGAGATTGTTTTAAAGTAAAGAAATAGGTAATATGCACAAGGGTTTTGAATTATAAAGTCATCATTGTAAGAATATAAGGAAGTAAACTGAAATATAGCATTTATTTAATATTCTTCAACTACTTCCAAAAGATACAGATGTCTTTATAAGAGCAGAGATTGTTTTAAAGTAAAGAAATAGGTAATATGCACAAGGGTTTTGAATTATAAAGTCATCGTTGTAAGAATATAAGGAAGTAAACAGAAATATAGCATTTATTTAATATTCTTCAACTACTTCCAAAAGATCCAGATGTCTTTATAAGAGCTCTCAAAACAAAAATACAATCAAGGACAAGTGTGGAGAAGACACGAGGAACGTGTCTAGCTTAAAAACTAAGGATACTATATTTCAAGGAATTAAGATGCCTCAGCTAACTATGAATACACATGGATAAGAAGAGAATTTAAAAGACTTTGTTTTGCTCTTGAGATACAGTTATGATTTTTGTTTTGAGAAAAATTGATTATGGAAATTTTACAATCACATGAATGTAGCTCTGAAAACATAAGCAAAAGGAGTTATATAATGACTTTTAACTGGGAACTCTAGATCCTTCAAGAATGAAGCAGCAAATCAATGAGTGTAGTTCTAAAGCCTAAAATCCAATGAAGGGTCAGCAAACATGGCGCAGCAGGGAAAGGCACTTGCTGCCAAGCCTAATGACTTGAGTAGATCCCTAGGACGCATGGTGAAAAGAGGACCCTGTCAATTGTCCTTGATCTCCACACTCGTGTGGTGGCATGGACATCCCTCACCCACATAAATAAATCTAATAAAATTTTTAAAAAGAAATTTGTGGCTCTCTCCGTTTTCTCTCCCGGTGTACACACGGGGCTTTGCCTCTCTCCTCCTCCTCCTCCTCCTC
>NC_022035.1:13082395-13086880 GCF_000317375.1 Microtus ochrogaster | reverse complement strand
TTCCTCTCTCTCTCTCTCTCTCTCTCTCTCTCTCTCTCTCTCTCTCTCTCCCTTTTTCTCTTTCCCTCTTTCTTAATAAATGTTTATGGCAAAAAAAAAAAAGAAATTTGTGATTAAGTTCTTAGGCCAACTCTAAAGTCTAACAGAAATATATCTTTTACTAGAATATAAATAGGGAAATGTGTAGCTCCCTTGCATTTCTCACCCTGGGCACTGCAGGGTTGAGTCCTTGACGCCATTTTAGCACATAAATATCACTTCAGGTTCTCTATGGTAGAAGGCACAATAAAGTCACTGTTTCTTTTCTTAGAGAGATACCATGAATAAAGCCACTAGTTCATGGGACATTTTGATGTATAGAACTGACAACTGACCCAGGATTCAAAAATACCTACAGATTAACTGAGAAACACAATTTAAAAAAAAAAAAGTAAGCTAAAAAGTAAGCAAACTTGAACAAGCACATAACAGAAAGAAAAAACAAACAAAAAACAAATGATCAACAAGAAATAGGCATTAAGATATCCTGACATTTTAGTAGTTACTTTATACTCCTCAAACTGGCAATATTAAAAGTGTCTGAAGATGAATTCTGCTGGAAACATTCACATACTCTCTTAGATGAAGTATATACTATAGCACAACAGCCCAGAGAGTAACGTGGCATCAGCTAGTAGTGTTAGGGAAATCCCCAGCAGTTCCTTCCACTCATAGGATTTGCTTTGGAAAGCTCCTGAGCAAGAAGAGATGTGCAACAATGTTCACAGTGACAACACATGAGGATGAAAGATAAATCAAGTCACCATTTAATGCATGATACAGAATGTCTTTTAATTTACCTGGACATTTTATTTCCTAAACTTGGTAATGTGTGTGTGTGCGCGCACACACAAACACAGAGAGAGAGAACCCTTAAGTTATTGCCTACTCTTTGTTTTTTCCCTTAACTTTTTAAAATAATTAAAGATAGTAACTTACCAAGCTATCCACATCAATGCTGGTGTTTACAGCCCATTGCAAAGTACTCATGATATTCATAGCTAAAGTTAGAATAATACCAGTCGATCCTTCTCCTTCACCTAGACATGGAAAGGGGGTTGAACAAGTGCATGTGATCTCTTCTGTGAATTGCTTTACTTGTATCTCTCTCATCACATGTCATTTTATTCAAATTTCAATTTAATACTGATGCTAGTGACTCCTAGGAACAATAACGCCCTCATCCAATAAGCTTTCAACTAATTTTTAAAATCTGTAGTGACTGAGTATTCACAAATTGTTACACTTTTAAATGCTGGTTAGCTCCTGAAGGTAATGCTGGAATTGGGTAGACAACACATTTGTTTCTTCTACTATTATTATGTATGTAACAATGAAAAAAAATACTAGATTGAACACCAGAAAAAAAGGGGGGGCTGGGTTCAAATGAGCTCCTCTACAAAAAGGCAAAGGAGGGATGCATACGTCTGAATAGCACAGGCAGGGGTAGACAGGCTCAGCACCTTTGCAGTGGTCTGTTTCTGCTCATCAGAGGTGCCCAGAAGAAAGCAGACTGTGTGTCACTGGGAAGTCAGAAAAATAATGCCAGCCATTCGTCAAGAAAGAAGTTTGCCTATTACATTAAAAAAAAAGAAAAAAGACTAACATGCTTGAAAAGGAGAGTGCTAACATATTTTAGAGTAAATTTCTTTCAGGATTAGGAATGACAACTAATTAAAATTTTGAAAAATTCAGAATTATGACCATAAACATTTCCAAGACAGATGTTTATAAGTTATTATTAATTCAGGTTATCATGTACTAATTGATAGTGCTTGATTCAACCACCAAATAACTATCACAAGGTTAAACACAGAGATGAATAAACCATACTATTATTTCTGAACATTTTCATGTCTACATTTTCTCCAATTTATGTCTACCATAACTACTTTCCTTTCATCAAATAATGTATTGAAAATTGTTAAAAGTTCACCCAGGGCCCCTATATGTTTCTTGTTTTGAAGGCTAAAAAGAAAAATAAGATAAATGATTACAACAACAAGCAATGCAATAGTTACTGGCAATTTATTACAGACAAGACTGTGCTGTTTTGCAAAAATGATCACACTTAATACTATGGGAGAGTATTACTGTGTGTCTGTGGCACACAAGAGAATTAAAAAAGTTGATTGGTGTCTCTCAGTTAAAATAAGTTAATGTAGGTTAAAACCAAGTTCCTGGGCTGTGCTTCTCATACAAGCAGAGGTGCTGAACAAGGCTGATGGTTAAATGTTTTGATTACTGACCCTGGTAAGCCAAGACTCAGTCATAATCTTACCTATTCTGAAAAGGCATGTGATATATTGGCTTGAATTAATTGTTAAGAAGTTTGAGTTCATGTAATTTAGTCATATTTGATTCCCTTTTAATTACCTTATATAAAAATAATCAATACTCTGCCCCCCACCCCAAAGTCATTTTAAGGTACTCTTCTGCACTGCTCAAGAGTTACAGACATGCCTGCCCATTTCCACTCTTCTCATAGTTTCACTGCCCAGTGAAGCATGGAGAAAGCAAGGGATGGGGAAGCTGGCCATCCTCATAGCAGCTGTGTATCTGCAGGGGAGCCCAAAGCCAAAAGGAACTGGCTTTCTGTCTTCTTTAGGACTTTATAATTAGACAGAGGATCTTGACTGCTAATTCGGGAAGCAGAATGGAGAAGCCATCATGGGGTGTGATCCTTATAAATTAATTGAAGACAACTAATTCTGAGGGGTTGAGGGAGGGGGAGAGGACTGAGGGAGAGGGAGTCAAAGAAAGGAAGGAAGGAAGGCGAGGGGGAGAGAGAGAGAGAGAGAAAGAACAAGTGTGTCCACAGGAGGAAGTGAAGACACCAGCATGCATTCAAAACCAGGATCATCCTATGCCTGACTCTCCAGTGCCTGTTCTCGTCCCTCCAGCCACCCAAGTGTGACACCCACGCTGAAGCCACATGAGAACATGTCAAAAAGTGCTTCTTTTGGGGTTGAGCAATACTGTTCTTATAATAAAATAATGTTGTAAATCTGGCATTGGTGTGCATTCACTCTGAACTGTCATACACATAATAATATGCAATGTTTTATGCATAATAAAGTGCTATATATAAAACATATAGCATTTTGACTCAGAAATCCAACATCTTAAAATAGAGGTACTCATTTATCTATAAAGATTTTTGTTTCCTTAGTGCGACATGCATTATGTCACACACTTTATATCTCTTATTGCTCGAAAATCTTAAATTTCAGAAGCTTTGTGTTTGAAAAATAATGCAGTTTTATCTACATTATTTTACTTCTCTGGTAATTTTTATTCATTCAAAATTCATATAAGACAAAGAATTTTACAAAAAAGTAGTTGTTAAAAGAAAAAAATTGACAGAAAGGGTGAAAGGAGAAGTGTGTGTGTGTGTGTGTGTGTGTGTGTGTGTGTGCATGGGCACACCTGTGCATCCCTCTTCCTCCATTCAGATAATTTTTTCATAAAGAAATCTATTAATTCGGAAGTCCTGCCAACATTACTATGAAAGACTTCTCCTGTGAAAAGACTTTTCCTGTCAATCACATTTATGCTATCTAAATCAGTATCTCATCATTTTTAAAACAGAGCAACTAGGGAAAATATCATATAAACATTTAAACCAAATAAATTATTTGGAAGCAAAACAGCAGAAATGCAAAGAAATTACTTGTATTATCTGATAAGCCCCACAAGTCTACTTTAAAGCATCTAAAGTTTTAATATAAAAATATGTCATTTTATTGACAGAAACTATTACTTAAATGTTCAGCAATCTTTTGTTAACATTCATCAATGAGTTCACAGTACCTGTTGTTAAAATGGAAACGAAGGTAACGACACAGAAGAAGAGGACAAAAATCATGTCTATTCTCATTTGGAACCAGCGTAACGTTGACAGATACATAAACCAGTTGGCAGTGTGTAAATTTAAAGCTTTGTGGAACAGAGTTTCAAAGTAAGGCTGGCGTCCAAAGGCACGGAGTGTCCATAGTCCTTTTAAGCTCGTAACAAGGTGAGTGAAAATTGGACTCCTGCCTGTGAATATCCCATAGGAAAAACATGAGCCTTTTAATACAGAATAAAATCTCACTACCATGTTTCTAACAAAGATCAGCTTAGGAGAAACAACACCATAAGCATCACTGGTTAGAGGGGCTCTCACCCTAAGATCAGAGCTTCCATTTGTAATGCATGGCCCTTCCCTTTTACCTGCCAACTATGGGTGACAACTTAGTACAGAAAGCAACTGACAAAGGTTTCTTGACATGAGCCTTTGGTTTCCACAGACACCTGCATGGGCAAGCACTCCCCACACACTACCCCACCCCACTCACACACTCACTACCCCACTCCCCCACACACTACCCCACCCCACTCCCCCCCCACTACCCCACCCCACTCCCACGCACACTATCCCACCCCACTCCCACACACTCCCCC
>NC_022035.1:13001048-13082295 GCF_000317375.1 Microtus ochrogaster | reverse complement strand
CTCCCACACACTACCCCACCCCATTCCCACACACACTATCCCACCCCACTCCCACACACTCCCCCACTCCCCCACACTACCCCACCCCACTCCCACACACACTATCCTACCCCACTCCCCCCATACTACTCCACCCCACTCCCCCACATGCCACTGTTATATATTAGAAATGAAAAGCAGAAAACTTCCTCTCTCTCTTTTTTTTTTTTTTTTTTTTTTTTTGGAAGCAGGATAATGGAGACGAATCATAAAAAGCTCCTGTGGCTGCCTTAAGTCCAGGGAGCCCTGCACATTCATTCCATGCTGTACCTTCAGATTCCAGTTGTTTGAGTTGTTGGGAGGTATGAAGAAAATATGCCCTCAGTAAGATAAAGGCCACTAACCCAGGCACGGTTGCCAGGAAGATATAGGGCAGTAAAATCGAAACGACTGTTATAGCTCCGATCACAATGAACAGCAACTGTGGGGTCAAAGAAAGCATGGGCAGTGAGTGAAAATGTCCCTTTTTAAAGTGGTGTACTGGTAACATATCTACACATGTTCCTTTACCTGTTCCATTCTGAAGAAGGAATCAGGCATTTTCCCGGACAATGCTATCTCAAAGCCAGTTTTTCCTGGTTTCATGGAAATAGTTTTTAAAATGGTTTACTCCCTTCTCAAAACTCACCTACTTGTATTGTAATAATTGGAGATATTCCAATTATTTAATTGGAGGAAATTAAGCATTATTTTTCTATCCATACTGTCAAAATGAGTTTTGCCTGCCAACCACAGGCATCTCTCAATATTACCTCCCCAAATAATTAGAAAGCTGTTGGCAATACTTGTATGTGTTTATCAGATGGACAGTCTACATGACATCAAGCCCAATTATTTTTAAAAGTTAGACGTCTCCTAATATTTATTTCACAATAGCTAATTTGAATATGCAAACCATAAACAATCATTTTTAAACCAACCTAGGGCAGCTTCCCTAAGCCAGTGAGTGAGCCGCTGCTTCACTGGTTCCCATGGGCTTTTGAGCTGGTGCCCTGTCGGGGAACACTGAGGGTGGATCTTAGACCTAGAGAAACCTTCCTGTTGTCTGCTGCTTCACAAAGCCCTAGCAGCTCTATGACTTGAGCTGAAACTGTTCAAGCTGCATGGGACTTGAAAGCCATAATAAATGTAAAGTCTTCAATATGTAAGATAAATATTTAAAAATTATGTCTCCCAGATTTCTGAGGTGAACTTGACAGAAGATACTCAGTAGACCATCAAAATAAAAAAAAAATTTTATCACTCAGTACCATTTTTAATACTTTAGCATACAAACCCAGATATATGTCCACAGTCCAGCGAGTATCTAATTATATTATATTACACTGTGTTGTATTTTATTAGTATACTCATATTATGCACCTATGATTTACTTTCTGGAATGTGAAACTAATGGCCAGTGTTAAAGACACACAAAATCACACTTTTGAGCACCTGAATCAAAACATGGGTTAAAAAATTCCAACAGGTGCTGCTACTGCTAAGTTATATCTTTACACACAGCGATGAAGGAAATCCAAAACACAGTTCACCTACAACAGTGTATTTGATTATGTCGATCATTTCAGAGGAGGGAAACCAACAGCTGGTTTCTCTGTGTGTGCTGATGTTGCTTGTGTATACACGAGGGTGAGAGTCCCTATATTTTTATTCAAGTTCTTTCAATATAGTATTATTTTGGAGAGAAGAGAAGGGGGCAAGTTATAAGAATGAGTCATCCCAATAAGGGCAGTGTTGCGTTCCAACTATCTCTTCAAGCAAATTTGCTCTTGAAGCATCAGGAAGTCTTCAGAGAACTCAGAGGCTGTGTCTGGATCAGCAGGCAAGGCTATCAGCTTACAACTGCCCTAGGTCCTGTGACCTTGGAGTCCTAATGTGGCTCAAGGTGACTTTCATTAACTGACTGGAGAGTCGGCCTCACAGCCCAGCTATGTGGGAGAACTAGTCCCTGAGGGCAAGCCTTCACAGTTTCTGAACATTTCTTTTCCTTCATGTTTTCAACAAGCCATCTTCTTTCCCTCCGTTAAGTCTCATTTTGTGGGACACTACCTAATTTGTATTGCTCATGGGTAAGGCTGGAGTGGAGTGGAGTCTATCCAGAGACTCATCTATTTCACTGTGGAACCTAGGATATGGAGGATTTTATGGCCATCCAGCTAGGCAGACTCCCATCTAAAGGAGCGTCTGACTGGAATAAACAGATCCAACTACTCACAGAGTTGGTTAAAGTTCTGACTTTTGAAGACTGTTCTCCAAAAAACTTAAGTCATTAACCAGGACTTCAACTATTATAGGAAAAATAAGCAAAAAATGTACTTGCTTCTTTTTGAAACTATTAAGAAAACTTTATGGCAAATAAAAAACCCTTCATAATGGTTATTCTGTACAAACCTGGATGAAGTCAAATATTGTAAGAGGCAGGAAGTCATCCAAAATTGCTACATCTTTGGAGAATCTGTTAATAATCCCACCTGTGATACAAATAAAAATTTTCAAAAAAGCAATTACTTTTAAAAGGACACCAATGTATTTTATATTAAATTTGATTTACAGCAAAAGAGTTTAGAATAAGAATTATCATCTAATCATAAAATCAAGGACTTAGCAAATATTAGCATTGCTCAAAATTATAATTATGTATTCAAGTTATTGTCTTCTACTTTGAACTTTTATAAAACACAGAACCCTCTACGAGTCAGCTCAAACCAATGTTGTTAATCAGGTTATTTTATAATTAAGGTTAGGCATGGTTGGTAATCCTACCACTGGAACCTCACTTCTGCTGCTCTGAGCTTCAAGGTTCTTTAATGGATGTGTTCTCATCCTCTCTTTACGTTCATCTTCAAGACACAGGGCATACACACCCTTCCATCTGAAGTCTATGCCCTCCAGAAGCAACTCTCCAGAACCTATAGCTGTCTCCTTTATTTAGTACATCGCAGATGAGATTCCTTTTTATTTTATCTATCTTCTTCACTGACAGTCTAAGCTTCAACCTGTATTCTAAATTTCAGACTCACACATCAAAGTCTTGATTATCTGTTGCCTCAATGAACTAAAAAAATCCCATGTCTACTACATGCCTGGGACAAAGCTGGGTACAGAGATAACAGAGGTAATTAACTCACTCTCCTTGTCCTTGAGGAATTCATTGTCTAAAAAGAAGCTAAACAAACAATTTGATAGAGTGTAACATAACACTATGACAACATTGTAATAGCTAACCTTATCATTCACTAACTATTAGCAGCAGGATGAAGTCCAAAATTCCTTGTTTGATATTCAAAATATTTAATACTTTTCCTTAATTTGTCCTTAACTAACCTAGGTTCCTCTATTCAAATACCCTTTCAGTAAGTGTGTCTATTGTCTAGACAGTCTACCGTTTCCTACCTTTCTGCTTCACCTTGTGTTGTTTCCTTCTGTCTAAAACCCTTTCTCCTCATCTCCTCCTGTCTATTTCGTACCTCTTTCCTGGCTCAACTCAAATGCCCTGTCTGCAAGATAGATTTGGTATTTGCTGCATCTGGAAGCAATCTCTTGCTTTCCTTGTCTGCATGCTGGAGTGACAGAGACTACGTATATGCTATATATCACAGTTGCTTGTGTGTGCACCCGCGCCTTTCTCTTTTACAAAATGGTAGACTTTTGAGGTGGATAGGATTATTCCATGTTTATTTTATATGACCCAAGACCAGTGCAAAAATCCTTAGTAGATATGTGACATGTATTAGTTAACATATTATTTAACACACTCATTAGAAAGAGTGGTATATCCTTCCATAAATAACTCAGAGAATGAATGTACACACCATGACATTTATAATTATGATTTAGAAACTGAAAGCTTGCTCTGGTAAAAGAGTATCATCAGATGATACTTTTATTTGAAATTTTATTTCAACAAGTAGTGTTCTATCCAGTATAACCATACTTTGCTGAGAACCTATATTATGTATCTATATGGGCACAAAGTCATTTGAGTGTGACAGGGTGGATAAAAGTAGCATAAGAAAGTCAAAGAGTAGGAGAAAATTAAGATCAAGGGAAAACAAAGTCAATGTGCAATTTTGAATAGCACATCTAGGAGAAATTCCAAGTAGTTGTTGCCACGTATAACAGAATAACTAGGTTATAGAAGGAGAGTCATAAACCATGAATCTAATAGAATTTTTAATGAAAAACAAAATTTTTATGTACAACAACAATGAAAAAATGAGGGCAGGCCAAAGGGGGGTGTTCTAAGATCAACTTGCTATTTTAGCTATCAGGAGGGTGAATAAGGAGGAACACAAACAACAGATGAAATTTTGGGAAGACAAATGAGAAAAGAAGAATGTGTGTCACTCACTAACAGGTGAAACAGAGAAGGCTGGAGTGCACTATGAGTGGATATTAGGGGAGCAACAGGGAAAAGTGCACTTCCTTGGCGAGCAACCTCCCACAGAAGGAAAGGACAAAAAGAAGCCAACGTTTATTTCACATAGGCTGTTAGCAGTAATAATAACCATTTATACATGGCCAAACTAAACCTCAAATGTTTGTGTCCTTTCCACTGTGATTCATGGCCCATGTTTTAGTATGCTAGAAATTGGGGAAATCTTTACCCGCTTGGGTTCTCAGAATTCTATAGAAGCAAACCCACCAGATCAAGTGAATTGGCAATTTCCTTTATTTCTAAAATTCTTAGAACAAAAGAGTATGGTCAGGAGCATATGTGAATGAGGCAAACCTTTGGTGAGATATAAAGGCTCAAGAGAAAATCTCATTATCTTTCTAGTACACCAACACTGAACTTTGGTCACCTAAACAAACTATGTGCTTTTATTCTGAGGTTTTTAAAAACAGACCAAGCTAAGAAGTCTCAATTCTCTATATTTAGTGTAATTTCTATGTCATGCTTGACATCTTTCCTTACTTGTGAGTACCTTTGGGGCAAGAATGAAATCCTATTCACGTTTATGTGACAGGCTTTCCCTGGTTTAGGGCCTTATAGAGGGATCTCCGGTTACAGCCATCAGGGCATGTAGGAGACTCATTATCTTCACAGTCTTTAAATATGAGCTTATCCATAGAGGAATCAAAGCAACCCGTTTTCAAAGATGCTTATTAGCATAGATTTTTCAAACATTTGGCTCTCTGCCCCAATTCTCTTACTTTCTGTGACTGTAATTACAATGGTGTCAAAAGGCTTGATACCAAGTATCATGTACTATAGCTGTCTCAAAATATATTTAAAATCTTCCCCTGCCCCCAATGTCCTTTTATACATTTATATGACTACTTTGAAGAGTGTCCTGAAACAGTTATTTTCCCCATCAAAGATACTTTTCATAGCAGAATTTTCTATTTTCCATGACAGCTTCAAATTTCTTTCTCCTGGGAACAATCTTATCGAGGAGAATAAAATGCCTGGGGAAAAGTTGGATCAAGTATGTGAAACGAAAAAGGCCAAGTTTTCCAAATGAGGTGCTTCTACTGAGGGTACTGCCTTACTGTCAATCACATTATGACAAAATGAGTTACCCTATTAGGTGATACAGAAATACCAGTCACCATAGGTCTCATTGCCTACAGTATCTGAGAAGCGTGAAAGAAGGAGCTGAGTAAGGGGCAGATGCCTGTGCTCAAGCCCATGCTGCTGTTAGATAGCAAGTGAGCAGGGAGTTCCATTTTAGACGCCTAATCCAAATTACCTGCTTTTAGTGAGTTCAAGGTTGACATTGGTGCATGAAGAATAGAATGTAACATTTTCTGGTGTAAAATTCTTGCTGCTTTGATTAGTGTATGCACCAGGGGCAAACCTCTGAAGAGGCCCAAGGCAAGCAAAGTGTCAGCCACTCCCACATAAATGTAAAAAATGTAAAAGAAGCTTGTATGAGTGATAATCACAAGATAGGTGTTATTTGTAGCTAAAGTAGCATTTTTCCCATCATGAGTAGGGTTGCTGTAAAACAAAAAAAAAAAAATAATGGTTATTATTTTACAACCAAACTTGCAACTGAATCATAATAAAAGCATAAAGAAGCATGAATTATGGACTTAAAAGAGACTATCCCCATAGGTTTATAACTTTGGTCTTACCAAAAAAGTTTTAAGTTTTCTGATAATGGAAATAGATAGTGTTGATACTGATTTGAACAAATACTTAGTAGAAACTATTAAATGTAAAATGTTCCTTTATGTATTCTCTTGCATTTCATGGAAACAGAAAACAACTAATTTTTAAAAGATAAGTGAAGACCTGAAGGCACTAAACAGCTTTCAACTTGAACAAATTCAGGAAACTTTATGGATCTCCTGAGCATCCATAGATTTAGTTACTAGTGGAACGAGAAAAAGGCTCTTAAAATGTATCTTTACTGAGCAGGTATGTATTTATTTTCCTTGTCATCAGTTTGCTATAACAACCACTTGCATAAAACTTATACTATACTAGGCATCATATAAACCTAGAGCTATGTTAAAGTAGATGTGGTAACATTCATGAGATACATGCACATACTACACAATTCTACATATGGGGCTTGAGCTCAGAATTTAGTATCTTTGTCCTGGAATTCATCTCCTAAGAAACTGAAGAATGACTGTAACTTGTTTTTCTCCTCTCATAATTTGGAGGAATGTGTAGGTACAACTAAACATAGCAGATATGGAAATACTTTAGAATCTCCAAATGGAAACAAAACTCAATCCACAATAATGTGTAGAATACTCACTTTTTAAGCAACCACAACACAAATAAAGAAGCAGCCACCTGAAATGGAACAATCCACAGTTGATTTTTTTCTACATCTTTATCTGTGCTTCCCACACTTATTTCTAAATTCAACATGGCAACAGGTTCAGTGTCTTGGCTTTGTACTTCTGGAGTCAGCAGCTACAGTAATTGTTTTAAGTGACACTATCAGGGTAAGTTAAGACTCAGCTACTTAAATAATAAATTTTATTTTATTTTATCTTACTAGTTTTAAAAATGAAATTGAATGACATGATTTTAATCATCATGTTTTCTCATTGTATACAAAGTCTCCATGTACTGTCTTAGTAAAAAAGAAAAATTTTGTTTTCTTGAGATTCAAGTAAATGCAGAACAACAAAAAAAATCCAACAAAAATCTGGGCTTTTGAAAAGTCTTTGTTCTTATACAAATGTCTTCCTCTATCTTCAGACTAATGAAATTACTCAAGACTCTAGATAAGTCACATGCACTGAGACACTCAATCCTTACACTCCTTCTATGTTCCGACTAGAAGAAAACCACTGGCCACACTCTGAAGAGAAGCAGATCCCGGAAATGCGCATCTCTGAATGGACAGTAGACAACTCTTCTAAAGAGCTGCAATCCTCATTTCCCAAAGTCATCTACAGGTGGCAGGTCGAGGGGGGGGGGTCTCCATTCTACATCACCCACATGTGCATGGGGAAGGTCGGGGATGAGCTAGGTCAGTCCAGGACTGTACCAGCCAGGGACCTCACAGAGAGGCCAAGGCAAGAGGTCCTAGATGGTCCCTTACCCCAGCCATGGAGCCAGGACATAAGTTATTGTTTACATTAAAGAATCAGGTTCCTTGTGTATATTTTAAGCAAAGGAAACGTCTCGGGATTGTATGGGAGTAAAACTTGTTTGAAAATTTGGAAAAAAAAAAAAAGGCGTGGGCCTAGTTCCTAATGTAAAGTAATTTCCTGGCTGCCAGGTGAATTCATCAATCCAAACTGTTTCTACTGACAATAGTAAAAGCATTTTTGAAGACTTGGTAGGAGGCCCTTAGAAAAAAGTTTTGAGGGTGAAAGAAACAACAGAGTAACTCTATCATTTCACTCTAGAATGCTTCAAGGCTATAACATTCATGTGAATTTTCAAAGAGGGATACTCCTAGATGATCAAGTTATAGCAGCAACAAACTAAATAATAGCCATTTTCCATTAGTAAACTGAGGAGGTTAAACATGATGCCTTATTACATGAAATGCAGTATATTTTAATTCATAGATTTTCATGCATTTTGTATGACAAATAATGCCCTAAAATACGCATCCACAAAAAAATAAGATGCTCTGAGAAGACTACCATTATTGAACAGGAAAGGTAGTATTATGGAAACACCCTATGTCTCTATCTTATTACTGAAACAAAGCCACTTAGGAACTCCTAATTAACAAACTAAAGAAAGAGCAGTTCTCTGATGTAGGCTTAAAGGCTGTAAGAGAAAACAGTGACCAGGATCTTCAGATGCTGCACTCAAAACACCCTCTGGTTATTGTAAAGGAAACAGGAAACATCCCTTAATCCACTGTTTACATTTTCCCTTTCTAGTCCCGGATACACTGCCAAGAAGGGCCACTAGAAAGAGTAGCACAATGGAAATTTTAGTCTATTTGCTTAGTGTTAATAAGAACTTATAAAAGACATAGGTTTTAGAGGAAATGTATGAAATGTACACTTTTCCAAAATGACACATGACTGAAAATTTTAGCAAATTAAATATTCAGTTTTTTTCTAGTTTAGCATATGAAGAAACAAAAAAAGACAGGATGAACTACTAAATTTATTTCATATTACAAAAACAAATCATTAAATAAATGCTATAAAATCATAAATATGAATGGATATACAGCCTTTATTAAGGTTTAAATTAGGTAACTCACTTTGATGGAGGAGGATATGCATCTTGATGTTTCTTTGGGTATTTTCATCATTAAATATAAGGACCTATCAGTGCTTATAAAAACTAAACTACCATTGTGGACTGGCACCTGTACTACAATGGAATATACCAGGAAATATTCTAATAGTCAAAAGAAATGCACAGACTGATACTAAGAAAAAGAAGTTTAGTCTGAAGGAAAATGTATGCAAATTTTGATTGAAAGGAAGTAACACAATTGTAGATATTAGCATATATGTTGTTTAGCTGTACAAGCATACACATCATTTTAAAACTACTACATTTCTATCATTGCTCTTCTTGTTATTCAGCACTTTGAAAGTTACTCAGCTGGCCAATGTCTATAAGATATTGGAAAAAATCATGCCATTAGATTATTTCCTGCCCCCAAGAGGACATGACTGAATTCTGCCCATCATGACTTTCTTTCCCTTCCCTTTCCTTCCTTTCCCTCCCTCCCTCCCTCCCTCCCTCTTCCCTTCTCCTTCTTCTTTCTTTCTTTTAGTAATAATGACAGCTCAGTGAACAAAGGGTAGTTACATGGCATTTGCTTTCCCTTCAATAGTTAATTTCTTGACTAACGAAAAGATGATTTTTTCCTTAGGTGAATGTTGATGGTTTGGATTGAAAACGACCCTTAGGCTCATGTGTCTGAATACTTGGTCTCCAGCTACTGCACAATTAAGGAAGGCTCTTGAGCTTTTTATTTGCTTTCAGAGTGTGCATGCAATATGAACATTGCCCTACTACCCTGCTGTTATGACAGGCTCCAAGAATATAGAGCTCTCAAACACAAGCCAAAATTAATTCTCCTTTCCTTTCTTACTGGGTAATTTATCATAGCAACGGGAAAAGTAACAGAGTGAAGGAATAATATTGCTTACTTGTGTAGCAGGTACACGATTAAATACAATCAAAGCATTATGTCATTGTGGAAGTCACCCAAGCCTCCCTCAATGGAAGCTGCCCGAAACAAAGGTGCTACCAATGAACAAGAATCACCACCATGAGTCACCACCTGTTTAGTTACTAACTAGATTAATATGCAGAAGTCTTTTCAGTGCTTAATTTCAATTTATTCAATTTCAATCAGTACTCCTGATAGTCTGAGCTTTCAGATCTTAAAAACTAAATATATTAAGATATAATGAATGAAATGAGGATTATAGGTAATAAAACTATACTATACTTGGGATTCAAGCTAGCTGTGTGAATTTTAGTGGCTCTTATCACAAAAACAAAAAATATGTTATTTGAGATGACAGTTGTGTTATTATCTTTGCTATTGTAACCTTTTTATAATGTGTATGAACCTTTAAATATGTTGAATATATTAAATATGCCCAATAAAATTTATTTTATGACAATTCTTCATATACAGTATTTGTATTAAAGTATATTTTATGTTATGCCTGAAATACTAAAATATCAATAGTAATTCTAATTGTGAATTTTTTAAAAAAATTTAATTTACTTTTTTGTGTATATGTATTTTGCCTGTATATCTGTCTATGCACCACATATATGTAGTACTCACAAAGGCCAGAAAAGAGCACTGGATTCCATGGGACTGGAGTTATACACGATTGTGAAGCACTTGTGGGTGCTGGAAATCCAACCTGGTCTTCTGGAGAAACAGCCAGAGCCCTTATCCACTGGGCCAACTCTCCAGCTACCATTGGCTTTCAGAAGCTATGACCTATCTAGGCAGCTACCACTGACAGATTAACAAGTATTTACATGTATGCACCCATACAAACGCAATCCTTGATTTAAAGTCACAGTAACAGTTTACAAGTAAACATGCTTACCTCAACCAGAAAAACAAACACGCACCAAATCAGCACTATAAGCAAGCTTTTATGGAGAGTAAAATAGCGGAGGTATGTGTTCCATGTCGTCACTGGGGGTATCTTCACTATATCGTCAAAAAAACACTCCTGAGAAAAGAAGCGTGATTCTGAAACAAACTTATTCCATTCCACCACTGAGGTCTTATTTTTAATTCAGGGAAATAAAGGAACAACTCTCTGGGCTGTGGTGGCACACACCTTTAATCCCAGCACTCGGGAGGCAGGTGGATCTCTGTGAGTTCGAGGCCAGCCTGGTCTATAAGAGCTAGTGGCAGGACAGGCTCCAAATCTAAGGAGAGACCCTGTTTTGAAAACACCCCCCCCCCAAAAAAAAGCTAGTTTTGAAAACTAAGAAACACAGTGATCTTGTAGGATAGCGTTAGTATTTAAATGATTTAAATGCTTCCTAACACAACAAGTTTGGTCAGGTGGTTGGTGCCATCAGACTGAAGTTCTCAAATGTTCCTTGATTTAAGTTGTTTCAGTGATCCATGGTCAAGTGTAGTTTGGAACTTGCTGGCTATTATATCATTTATTTAAAAAAAAGATAGTTTATGTTTACATATTCCTTAGTTATTATGGATTTTTTAGTTATAACTTCAGTCACAAAATTCTAACACTAAATATATTTTTCTAGACGCCTTTAGGGTTTTTTTCTGGAAGATAGATTTTTAAAATGTGGGAAAAAAGATTCCTTATATATTCTAAAAGAAAAAGATGGGGTTGCTCCTCATGTACATCCATGAAGTTCACAAGTGGCATTAGACTTACAAAGGAGTCCTGTTAACCTGGAGGAAGGTTCACTGACTAGAAATCAGATTGTAGGACTGGATTGACCTTTATTTGAATTCAAGGCCTACAAGCAACATCCTAGGATGCTTGAATGGGTATCTGTTGCTGAATTTCTCAGAACTTTATTTTCGTTTTCTGCAAATAGGAGCAAGGATGTGACCTTCCATCACAGGGAAGGGGATAAAATATGCTGCCTGATGTTGAAGTAGCTGATGACCTGGTAACATAATTAGTCAAAGAAATCACTCGTTACAATGCAGACTGACAAAAATTTATAGACTTCAACTTGGGTGTTTTACTTAGAAGGATATTAAATCCTACAGATGAATTATCTTTTAGCAAATCATTTTAAGATTATAAAAATACTGAGTGTATATTTTGGGGGAATTACTTATCCTTTGATTTGACAGCATAGTGAACTCTGACCTAGAGACAGGAAATGTGATTGACCAACAGGTAACTTTCTATTAAAGACTGGCGCCACTAAACATGCTCATCTTCTAGGACTCTATTTTTAACTTCATCTAAGGCACAAGCATTGCTTAGTAAACAATAGCTTTCCTGTTTTGCACTGCTCTCTATTTTTTAAGAAAAGTCATTTTGCTCCTTAACATACAGTGACAGTCTTTCAGTCTGAGTATTGGTGTATATATGTTGAGCTTATTATCATAACTCTATAATTTTAGTGAATTTTGATGCATATTACATGTTCCATGGCATTCTGTTGCAGTCTCTGGGTTAAGGGTGCGAAGTCCATTATTTACGTAAGCAACTTCAAATATAAAATAACTATTTCTGATTGTAATTGAAATATCACATCCCCCAAAAAGTTGTGAACCAAACAAGGGCTTAGTACTGAGTCCCTTTACTAGGCCCATGACACGGTGTTTGTTATTATAAATTAGTAATTGTCTGCTTTAGTGGTTTTCTGAAACAAAATGGAGTAAAGTATGTTATATAAGCAAATAGTTGCATTTATGTAGACATCAAGAAGTGTTTCTAAACAGACATGGCCTTGATAAAGGTTACAAATACCTGGCTTCTTGACAAGAATAATTAACATTAATGCCTGAACTTGGTTAATATGCACTTTTCAATATTTCAGATTTGTTTTATGTGCTATGTTTTTGAAAGTTTTTTTTTTTAAAGAACATATGCGGAGGGTACATACCTTTAAATCTTCTTCATTAACTTCTTCAGTGATGTTCAATGCACTGTCTTCAGACAGCCGTCTTGAATATATGTCCACTTCATTTAAGCTTATCTGAGGGGCTAAGGAGATCTTTCGAATGGAAGTCCTTGTCCTCTGAATGTTGCTGAAGCCCTGGGTGGGTGTGTATGTCATGAGGTCCAAAACAGACTGCCTTCTTCTGCCTGGAAATGTGGGGCCAGGGGGGATTAAGTTGCTGCGAGGCAGGACTGCCTCTCCCTGTTCAGAATCTGGAGCCAGGGACAGTCTCCTTTCTTGGGGCTCATCAAAATCTTCTTCTGTGACTAATGGAGTCTTTGGCACAATAGAAAATTTCTTCATATTGCTGAAGGAATTTAGAATCGAGCTCTTCCTTTTTTCTCCATACTCTCCAGTCTGTTTAAATGACTGTTTGGTTTTGTTCCAGGTGACAGAGGACTCATCTACTGAGAACCTGCGTAAGGTCTCAGTTAGAATGGAGCTTCTTCTTTCCTCGGTAAACTGGTCAAAGGTGTCATACCCCATGAGTTTTGAAGTGAAGTCTGGACGTAGACTTTGCAGTTCAGAAAATGTCCCATAGAAATAGCTGCTGCCCTCATGCAAAATTAGTATTTTGTCAGCTTTCTTTAAGTGCTCCATTTTAGATGTGACCAAAATCCTGGTTTTGTTGGCCATCAATTTACAGATACAGCTTTGGGAATATAAAAACATATAAGACTTTACTACATAAATAGTGATGTATATTTAATTTTAGCATCTTATTCATGTATCACTGCATAAAATCTTTATCATGGCATTCTGTTACTTAATATGGTTATACGGATAAGATAAATATTTCTTAGTAACTATTATATGCCTCTTGAATTGCAGCATGAAATATCATATCATGCTGTAAAGGTGATTGCTAGTGTAGACATAAAAAGAAATTCAATTTTTGATAAGCAATAATTATGTGACTTTAACCAAATCATTTTCTCTTAGGTCTTGGTTTATTTCTCTAGAAAATAAAAAAAAATATGTTAGGTGATCTTTAATGTTCCTGAAAGTTTATATTTTCACATAGCTTCTAAAATGTCAGAGATTTTCTGTTTTTAATTTTTTATTTAATTTTCTCTTGAATTTTATGTTGACTAATCTGTTTAAAAACAAAATGTAACAACTAAGAAATACATAATCAAATTAACTTTCCTCCAATAAAATTTTCCTATACTTTAAAGATAAATCTTAAAGTGGACTTCCCACAGGTCAGGGAACCCTGATGGCTCTTCAAGCTGATGAGGGAGAGGGACTTAATCGGGGGAGGGGGAGGGAAATGGGAGGCGGTGGTGGGGAGGAGGCAGAAATCCTCAATAAATAAATAAATTAAAAAAAAAAGAAAAAGAGAAAATAAAAAAATATCAAGAAAAAAAAGTGTGCTCTCTAGTGGGAATCAATTTCTTAATTATCAAAAATAAGAGTCATCACTATATCCTTAAATATAAACAATAACAGCTAATTTTATGAGAGTAAGACATTAGCTACAGTTACAATATCATAAATATAGCATGGGGTATTACATTTACTGGGATTTTCTTTTCTGTCTTAAACTAGAGAGACTTGCTAAGAACAGACTTCTAAAAGGCAAATACATTGGAAGACTGTGGTACAAGCCCATATCGCTGGCACTAAGAAGTCCCAGAACGTAAGGAGCATCCAGTTCTTAAAAATCAAAGCAGTTCTTTCCCCACAATGAAGCTAAACTCTATTGTATGTAAAGCAAAACAGACAACAACTGAACAAACAAAAACAGCACAATGACTCCTAGAAGATCTAAACAAGAAATCCAGGCAAAAGTAATTAGTGCCCTGGACCCAATAGAACCGTTCATGTAAAATTCTGCAGCAACCTTTCCTGCTAAGGCATCACACAGAACCTGTATCATTCTGTACTACTCAAGGGTTTGTGCTCTTGTATCTTTATTAACAGCTTAGAAAATGTTTGTCTTAAGCTGAGTTGTATGTTTAACGTAATGATGGTTACTCAGCATTCTGACTGTATGAACTCAGGGAATGCATGCAATGTCTATTACAGAGCAACGTTAGGGACTCAATATAACAGGTATGTTAATGCAAGGCTGTACTGAAGGAGATGATGCAATAAGCTTTAAGTGAGTAGAAACATGACTAGGGCCTTCTATATCCTTTTCATTAGATTAAAGTTAAGTAAGAGAAGATTCACTATTAAGATGCCTTGTGACATATAGACTATAGATTAGTTCAGAAACATATGAGCAAAACGGGATTGGGAAGTGTAGAAGAGTAGAGACGGTGTTGATGAGACTTGGCATTTCATTCAGAGATCAGGGATGACATGTTCTTGGGGTTATGACTAGAAAAACAACACTAATATACTCCATTCAGCTGAGACATAAACTTAAAATATCAAATAAAATAATATTTCTGAATAAAAGTAGCTCCAGGATACAGGGCTTCTGTTAACTCCAAGTGTTAAATGTAATGAAGTCCAGAATTAAAACATATCATTTAAGATATAAAAGAAAATAATCAGGGCTCTAGAATATTTCAACCATTGACAATGTCCTGAAGTAAAACTTTGAAATAAACCAATAAATAATGAAGTCATTTAACACACAAACCATTTCCTACCACTTAAAATCCAAGAGGGCTGAAATGTCTATTCTAATAATAATATTCATGGATACTTTGTTATCCATGAAGTTATTTTTAAAATTTGAAGTCAAGTCATATTGCTAACTGCATCTCTTAGGGACTTCATAACCATTGGGCTCTAATAAGAACTTTAAGGAAGTATATATCCCAGTTCTCTGTAACACAGGTGGGGCTGGGTCCAGGAAAGGACTAACACAGATGTACAGTAAGGGCATTCACCATTAAACAAATCATTATTTTTATCCATAACATAAAATTAAATACTAATACAGAAAGATATGTGAAAATTTAAAAATATAACCACTTAAAATACAGGAAGACATGTCTCAAGATAGCAATAATATAAAAAAGTACTTAACTATCAATTGTAACAGGTCATTGGTCAAAGAAATTGGCTTTACAAGTGATCATCAGAAAAGGTTTGATAGAAGCAATCTTCAACCTTGGCCATGAAGGGAGGCCAGAACTGAATAAGTACTGTATTACATTCTGAGTCATAAAAATGGTGGCTATATTGCTCTAGCCTAGTGGTTCTCAACATTCCTAATGTTGTGACCATTTAATACAGTTCACCATGTTGTGGTAACATCCCACCATAAAATTATTTTCATTGTTACTTCATTACTGTAATTTTGCTAATGTTTTGAATTATAAGATCTGATATGTGGGATATCTGATATCCAACCACTGAGAAAGGGGTTGTTCACTCTCCAAAGGAGCTGTGATCCACAGATTGAGAACCACTCATCTAGAACTAATATGTAGGCTGTGATGATACAGATATTTTATTATCTTTTACCATGAGCATTATATATAACTCAATCAGTCAAAGAACATACTTTTCAAATATTTGTTCTTCAGTTAAGACATCTAGATATCCAAAAGGAGAATCCAGGAGGTACAAATCAGCATCTTTATATACTGCTCTGTAAACAAAGCAGAAATGAAGTTAGGGTTCCCTCCATTTTTTGTACTTAACTCAGAACTGATATTTTAAACCCCGACACGTGTCATAGAAATGCCATCAGATTCCTGCACTGAAAGCACACTTTTCACAACATGGGGCAGAAGTCGCACTGTTAGTAACTTCTTCCAGAGCTATGCTAGTAATAGTTCCGACTATATTAAATGAGGAATAATGAGACAATTTACTTTGAATCTTCTCTGTACAGTCTGTCCCTGAACCTCTTTCATGAGTGTTACACATAGGTAAGGATCAATCATTCAGAATAAGAAGGAATACATTTGCAATTTTACTATTGAAAAAAAAAACCTTTTGTGTTTGAGTGTTTTGCCAGCATGCATGTGTACCATGTGTGTGCTGAGTGTATGGAGGCAAGAAGAGGGTGTCAGATCCCCTGGACTGAAGTTACAGATGACTGTGAAGCAACAATGTAAATGCTGGACTAAAATACAGACCTTGCAGAAGAAGAGCCAGTGCTCTTAGCCACTGAGATATCTCCCCAGCCTTTAATTTACTTTAAGTTAAAGATAAAAACTTTAAGTAATTTGATTTGACTTAACAATAGCAAAAATAGAAAGATATATTTTCCAAATAAACATAAATGAAGCAATTTCTTTATAACTTTAAGTTTTTCTCAGGAATGATTATTAATAATGCTATCTCTATCTCAGCTACATAGGTCATTCTTTAAAAGATAATTGCTGATTCTTTTGTTTTCAAAATGTACTTACTCATTACATAATAAGAAAAGCAATGAAACCAAAATAGAAATAGCAAAAATTCTAAATAAAACCACGAAAGCTCTTTACGCTGTAAAGTGTCTAGAAGGCAACATGGAAGAACTAAGGGACTCCATAGAAACGTGCTGTCTTTAACCATATTTAGCTTTTACTTTTTTCTCTGCAATATAGTTAAAATGTTATTTGTCCCCTCTGAAATTAATCCACTACGAGTTCTACAAGAGGACTGAAATTTAGTTCATTGTGGTGCTTAGAGATGGGACCTTTGGAAAGTGACTAGGATTAAGGAGATCATCAAGGTGGAGTTTCACAATTGGATCATTGTGAATTCTTGAGGAGAGGGATAATAGAGAGGACACACATATTCACACACACAGACACAAACATACTCACACACACACACACACATACACACACACATACACACAAACATACTCCTTGTCTTGACGTGTGATTTTCTATGCTGTCTCAAGACTCTACCAACAGGATACCATCACCAGACCTGACTCCTTGTCTTTAGGACAATAAATAGGAACAAAAATAAAGTAGGTTTCTGTAAAATATATTCAAAATGCATTGGTGGGCTTATTAGTACTACACAAAGACTAACACTCTCCTTCACAAGTATGACTAGTTTCTCAAATGTGTGTGTTTGTATGTGTTCATCATACAAAAGAAGATGGCATATTGCACATTTGGATGAGAATAACAGTGAACAACTCTTTTTAGTAGTACTGTACATGGTACATAGCAAATATGACTAAATCTTAAATTAGTAAATATGCTGAAGTAACATACTCTACTTAAATCGTATATGATTGCTGGCTCACAGATAAGGAACTAACTTCCAAATGATTATAAAACCATCATCTCATCTGTGAACTCTCTGTATCATATGATCTGGTTTTCCAGTGTATTCTCAGGATCAAGGCACAGTTGAATGTAAGGAGTCAAGATGACCTGGATTAAATAGTGACTGTACCATTTCCTTGTGGCTTTTGGCAAGTTAATGTCTGACTACCTCAATTATCTTGTGATTTCTTCCATAAAATGTAGAGAACAATTTCTGCTTGTAGGGCTGTATGGGGCTTGATATCACATGAGAGAGAGAGAGAGAGAGACAGAGAGACAGAGAGAGAGTGGTATCAAGACATCAGTTGTCAGTACATGTTTACTTTTTTACTTTTCCAGGTTTGGGAAGTAAAAGAAAGAAAAGGGGCCAAGATACCGAGATAGTACTGACTCAATGTAATTTCTCATTAATAACTTTGGTAGCACAATAAAAAGAATTTTGTTTGAATAAAACTAGAGGCCATCTGACATCCCCTAGCACCAACTGTCTTTGAACAGACTACACTTAAATAAGATGTTTTCTTTCTGACAAGAATTATATGTGCTTCTTTTTGACAGCTTCTAAGTCCTCAGGGTACTTTCTTAATACTCACATGACCCTTATGACGATCGGAATCACAGATAAAGGCATGTGTTCACTGTAAACCGCAGCTGGGTGTGGTGGCACACACCTGTAATCCTAGCACTCAGAAGCAAATGCAGGAAGACCATGAGCTCCACACAGGGAGACCTTGTCCCTTTGTCTCAGAACAAACAAGAAGTCTGAGTCCTAGTATCATCATTTTCCTTACTATGTTTGTTATAAAATCATAAATTATATTCTAAAATTTAAAAATATAAAATGTATATTCTCCAAAGTGGGAAGCAAACTGGAAACCTAAAGTCTCATCTGGGACAGGGAGAGGAAGGGAATGCATAATAAAAGAACAGAAATTTGTAATTTCCCTCATTGGTCTTTACAAAATTTTATAGCTTTCTGTTCATAACAATACAGGTAACATAACAAAAAAGTATAAACAAATAAAAATAAGAGTATGGTTTTTGAAAAAAGCCACCATTTTTTTTTACCAAATCTGAATACTATACTGTTTATAGTTCTTAAAAGAAATTGTCAAGCCCAGAGACAAAACATGAAGCAGTAGAGAAATGCATATATATATAATTGTACATGCATATTATTGATAGCAAATGCTCACTGGAGCAACGATTAAATGATCACCTTGCTAAAGAAATCCTTGCACGTTGACCTCCACTCAGTGTGACTCCACCTTCTCCAAGAACCGTGTTGTCTTTTTCTGCAAACTTGGATATGTCCTATTATCAAAAGCATGACACCAGAAAGGAAATTTAATATATTCAATCTAAAATTGAAAAGCACATTTTCCTTCAGATGCATCTGTATGTGAGACTCTTCCTTCAACCATCCAAATGTTTGAACACTGTATCTCAATTATTTCAAATGCAAGTCACTTAGGTGGTTAAAATAACAGGGTCAAAATTTTAGACCTACAACTTTTTTCATTTTTAAAATATTATTCATAATCATTAAATAAGATATAAAAAATATCAAAAGTAAAATAGATGTATATTTGTGAAATGCTTATGTATGGAAACTACCCATAAGCCTATCATATAAACTTAAATCCTACTCAAATGTTAAAATGCACTTTCAATTTAAAATCACTTTTTAAAAAGACTGAAAATACTGAATAAGCCTGTTAATAAGAGAAACTAAAACTATTCACGCACCAGCAATATGCAGACATTTTCAGTGGCTGTCAAGAGACAAGGCAAGTTATTTCAACACTCCTCTCATTCACCTTCCCAAACAACAGCACAAACATCCTTAGCCATATTCATTATCTCTGTCCTCATCCACCCATGCTACCTCTTCTGTCACCTTCCTACCACACTTGTCGTTCCTCCCCCAGTAATGAGCTTCTCTGTGGCAACAATCACCAAGGTGTAGTAAAAGAAGATCTGTTTCTAAGAAATAGTTCAGGATTCCATACAGTGCAAACCTAATTAAGAAGGTAAACTATAATCTTGGAGGGAGAATTAAGAACCGAAATTTATAATAGACCATTTTAGTACAGATTATAAAATAGTACATAATTAATTGGTAAGTTAATTGTTTAGCTAAAAGAAGTAACAACACAGCAGACAGAAAATGACAGAGGTATTCAGCTAGGACAAGAAAGTCTAGAAATTGTATCCATCCTGCCATGGAATAGCAGCTAATGCCAAAATAGAGAGTATGTAAAAACGACTATTAGTTGAAAGAGATATTATTTATTACTTAAAATAAGATACTAGCATGTTTATATTTAACTGTGGCTCAATTCATGGTTTACGCTGGCTTATTGAGTATAGATTGTACAGAGACCTAGAAGATTTCATGCTTTTGAGGTGGCTGTTCTTGTGCCCTGGACTCAATATACTGCATGACCTTTGACAGACAGGCTTTTGTTTTTTGATTTGGATTTCCTAAGACATTTCTAGGAAATCATGAAGCCTAACCTCTGTCCTCTATATCATCATGTATTTTCTTGGAACTCAGTACAGAACAAATTAAATCCCTTTCTAATCTCAAAAAAGAAAGAAAGAAAGAAAGAAAGAAAGAAAGAAAGGAAGGAAGGAAGGAAGGAAGGAAGGAAGGAAGGAAGGAAGAAATGTAGTACATTTACACAATGGAGTACTACACAGCAGAAAAATATAACGACATCTTGAATTTTGCAGGCAAACGGATGGAGCTAAAAAACATTATTTTGAGTGAGGGTAACCCAGACACAGAAAGACAATTATCACATGTACTCACACATAGGTGGTTTTTAGACATAAAGCAAAGAAAACCAGCCTACAAAACACAATCCCAGAGAACATAGACAACAATGAGGACTAAGAGAGACTTACATAGATCTAATCAACATGGGAAGTAGAAAAAGACAAGATCTTCTGAGTAAATTGGGAGCATGGGGACCTTGGGGGAGGGTTGATGTGGGGAGGGGAACAGAGAAAAATGTAGAGCTCAATAAAAATCAATTTAAAAAAAAGAAAGAAAATGACAGAGGCCTTCCATGAGTGGATTCACCTGAGATGTGAAGGAAGCTACAGTTGGGTACTGATCTTAATTTCCTTTCTTTCCTCCCAGTCCCATCTATTCTTTTCTACTACCTCCTTGTCTTCTCATTGTACTTAAGACTTTCTTACATATTTATCTTCATTTGCTTTTGCAAGTCACAATCCATCGACATTTTATTTTCCATAAACATGCTTCCAATAAACATTCCACAATATTTTTTTCAATTATTTTAGCTAATAGAGAAATTAAGCAGAACTCTATATGCAAAACTATAAACAGAAAGCATATAAACTAATAAAGCAATGACTTTCATTAAAAGCTATTGAAAAGTCCTGGTCACTTTTACCAAAGAACCTGTTCTAACGGACATGGAGTGACCAAAGGCCTATGATAAAATAGCATCCATCCAAGAGATGGTGTCTTAGTTAGGGTTTCTATTACTGTGCTAACACATGAACAAAAGCAACTCGGGGAGGTAAGGGTTTATTTCACCTTACAATTTTATGTTCATCGCTGAGGGGAGTCAGGCTAGGAACTCAGATCAGGAACCTGGAGGCAGGAACTGGAAGAGGCCATGGAGAAGTACTGCTTACTGTTTTGCTTTCCATGGCTTACTCAGACTGCTTTCTTACAGTACCCAGAACCACCAGCCCAGGGGTGGCCCCACACGGTGGACTAGGCTCTCCCACATCAATCATTAATCAAGAAAATGTCCCATAGCCCTGTCCAAAAACCAATCTGGTGGAACACTTTCTCAATTGAATTTCCCTCTTCCAAATGATTCTAATTTGTTTTAATAAAACTCTAGCTTATGACATAAAAAGAAGCTAGCACCAATGACTAGTGAATTTTATTTCACAGGGACAAATTATGCATTTATATTTTCATTTCCTCTCTTACACTACTACTTAAGAAGGAAAGAAAACAAGGAGGGGGTGCACTGTCTCTCCCACCCTTTTCCTCAGACAAACCCAGCACCTCCTCCTGCTTTTAAGATGACTATGTAATAATTGATATAAAATTTCCACTGCAATAAAGTTTTTAATCCTCATACTCTGCTGAGTAACTTCCTATGAGATAAAGCACACACTAAGAAAATGTTTCAGTCCTCGCAGCACGGTGACTATAGAACACTGAGACTGTAGACCCATGTGAGCTGCTTTCAGGCAGTTCTGTTTGAAGTTATTTGCTGCTCTTTGCTTGTAGTTCAGACTAGATCAAAATAGTGAGATGAGCAATTGTTCCCTGGCATTTTCTCCCACTTCCTCCTTGCAAAATCTACCATTAATATCTACGCTTTTGTGATATGTAGCTGGTAGACAAATACGCATGGGTGGGATGACTGTATCAAACGCGTATGTTCTGTTTTTAAAAGTTACTATCAGATTGCTCTACAAAGCATTTTACCGCTAAGTAATCACACTGAAAAAAGGGAGTGAATTAAATTTACCACTAAGTTCTAATAATACCCTTATCTTTACGAATACACTAATTTTGCTAATTTTCTCTTTTATATTTTTCTTAATCTCACAGGTTTTAAAGATTTATTTGCTATGTTGCTTTCTCTTCTTTGAAGTGTTTAATATTTTGTATGTAATGGATCTTTGCATCTTTCTCGGCTATATATCAAAAAACATTTCTCCTCTTGTTTTTACTATGCATATTAATTATCATAGGCAAAAATTTAATTTTTGTGAAGTCGATTTATCTACTGTTTACTTGCTGGTTTTATGTATTATCTTGAATTTTATTTTCCAAATAAAACTTTTAACACCCTTAGACACAATTTTATATTTATCTAACAATACTTTAATTGCTTAAGAGGCAACGATATCCATCAAATGAATAACGTTGTACCGATGCATATAACATCTACCATAGTTCATATTTTTGGGCTGTCTTGTTTTCTTGTCCATTTTCCCCTATAGTAATACCTTTCAGGACATTTGAATATCTTGGTTTTTAACGGAATTATATATTATTTAATACTCTATAAGGCATAATCCTTACTCATAAAATTCTTGGCTTCTATTGGTTACTTCCTTGATGGAATAACCATGTCAACTATTAAAACAATATATGCACTCAAAGAGGAGCTACCAGTCTCAGGTGTTGACTTGAGCACATTTAATACAGCAGTTCTCCTCCTCACTAACATATCTTATACGAGGAAAATTAATACTATATCATGGCCACAGGTGGTGAAGCTAGAATTCTAAATGCAACTTGTTCATAAAATAAGTACTTTTAACATTTTATATTAAGTTGAAGATAACCTCACTAGAATTTATTTGAAACTTTAAAATATCATACATTTACACAGAATTCTAGTTTGCAACACTAAATTTAAAAATGTCTTTCTCTTGAATCAGATGTTGCATTAAATACTTCAATAATATCTACACTATTCCTTGGATTCTGTCCTGGAAATATCTCAATAGAGCTATCACCATTATTAAAAACTTTAAAGTTTTCCACTATTGTGAACTGAATAACTAGTTGTTTACCATTTATATTTTTAGATGATTTTGTTCCTATGAGGAAGAACTAGTTACTTATGTGTTTGCCTATAATTCATTTATTTGATCATGGAGATAACATGCTAAATGAAATATTTCAGGAGAAATGCAGTGAATTAATAGCTCTTAAACATATGATACAAATCTGTAAAACCACTTTGAACAGGATGAAGAGTGATATTAAAATAGTATATGCACATAAACATATCATAAAATTTTAACAGAACTTTAGATATTGTCATTAATGGACCTAAAAAATACTTGGTTAGGATTTAGACATTTCTTGTTTTGTTTTTATAATCATTTTAAAGATCTATCAGGATAATGATGACACCGATGTCATCATTTCCCAAACAGAAAGTGTGACTTTTGACCATTCCTGAGGTCCAAGTAAACAGCTCTTGGTTAATGCCAAAATATAAGTGAATATTTACATATTTATGCATATTTATGTAAGAATAAAAAATAGGCCATCATTTTGAGAGGCAGGTGACATGAAGGGGTTAGTGGGAGGGGACATGAGAAAGAATGAAGAGAATAAAGGGAAGGGAGGAGGAATGTAATATTTTAATTATAATTTAAAAATGTAAAACAAAAAACTATTTCTAATTCACACTATATATTTCTGTATTTTTAGTACATGAAAAATTAGGTTAGAATGCCTTTATTTTTTGCTAAAACAGGTATCTTTACAAAAAATACAAAAGTCAAAACATAAAATTACATTTAGATAAAAATAACTATGTAAAAATTATAATAATCCTGCCCAAAACATTCAGGTTCTTTAGAGAAACATGTAGAAAAGTCTCAGCAAGACAAACTCAGTAAAGGACTTCAAAACACACCTGTTATCTTCATTACATTATGTTCCTGACAGCAATGGTCTTTACAAGACGTACTATGAACACCCTAATAACTAATCAAGTGAGCAAAAAGATTAAAGTCAGTAGCCAGAATTTTAAAGATATGAGTAAATCCAAAATCTCATTAATGGCTGGCTGACAAGGCTGAAGATTGGTGCTGCTACTTCAGAGTTTAAGTTGGCAGCATCTAGTGAAAATTTCAATTTGTGTATTTATCTTGCGGCCTTGCAAACCAACTGTTAGGTATATTCTGTGACAAGGAAAGGCATGCCTATATGCAAAAGAGAAAGTTTCATTATGTATACAATACAGCAGTTAAAGAAGAATGAGACCAGCAAGAAAGCTCAACAGGCTCAGGCCTGTCTGCAACCAAGCCTGAGGACCTGAGTCTATCCCTGGGACTCCCAGGTGGAAGGCAAGAACTGATTTCTGCAAACCTCCATATGTGCTCTCTGTTGTACCAACACATTGTCTCCTCTCTAAATAAATGAATAAGTAAATACATAGACATTGGTATGTCTTTAAAAAGGTAACAGGAAGCAAATATTTTAGAGAAAGTTATGTTCAAATTATATCACTATGGAGATTCTAAAGCTAAATAATTAAACTATGAAATAGTGCTCATGCACATGCATATATGGGTGCAACTTATTTTAAGCAGATAGGAAAAGAACATATTCCATCATTCTAATTGCTGGAGCATCAAGTTTTGTAGCAGAGTTGTGATGATGGGGTAAAAAGTCTGACTAAGATGCTGTCTCCACATCTAACAATGCACATAATAGAGATCCTGACATATAAATATTCTTTTCTACAACACATATTAGTTGTATGAATTAACTATCAATGGTATGAAAATAAAGGATTTGATGTGTTAAGCCAAGGTTTGGAGCCTCATTTTATGAACTGAAAGCACTTGTGAAGAGAAATGTGGATTCCTTTAACTTAGTAAAGATCTCCCAGTCCGTAATCATCGTGAAGCTGGTGGGACCGAAATGAAGGCAGACAGTAGGAGCACACTGACAACTGAGATGAAGCTCATTAAAACCTAATACACCAGCACTGCCAATATGTTTCTATTAATGTGAGCACTTGGTTTGATTACTTAGTTTATGCCTCATCCATTTGCAGATTTATGAGTACTTGACACTCTGTTTGATTTCACACAAAGCACTCTGTTTTGTATTCCTTGTTAAACATTGATCTTTGTCAACTATTAAGGACACTCAAATCTGGTAAGATATTTATCTTCAGGGTGTTGGTGTCAGACTTCATAGTAGATTTTTCCCATCTGTGAAAGTTACAACTAAAAAAAAATCTGTTATACTACTCATGATGGGCTTTTGTTTTGATTTGATTTGATTTTGAAATTATAATAAAATGACAACATTTACCCATTCCCTTTCCTCCTTCCGAACACTCCCAATAAGGCCCTCCTCACTCTCTTTAAAATTCACAGCTTCCTTATCCACCAATTGCTATTGCATGCACACAGGTGTATGTATATGCCTATATATTCTTAAATATAGTCTGTTCAGGCACATGTTACTTGTATGCATGTTTTCAGGGTTAACTGTTTTGTACTGGACAGCTAATTGGTTTGCTTTTCCCTGGAGAAGACTAGGTCTCCCTCTCCCAGCTTTCCTCAGTCACCTATAGTTCTTTATTGTCCTTGTTCAGCTCATGTTTGGATAGTCGTGTTGGGAGGGGTTCTTTTTGAATAGTATTTTTCTTTTTGAAAATTCCATACATCATACAATGTATTGCGATCATATATTTTCACAGCTACCTCCTTCTAGCTCCCGTTAGTGTCCCCCATCGCATCTCACTCAAGCATTGTCTTTTTATTTTCACTGTTATTAATAACCTCCCTAGTTCAACTAGTGGTGCTGAGTACGGCCATGACCGTGTGGCCATCCACTGTGAACTCCTTAAAATGCCCACGAGTACATGGGGCTTTTAGAGTAAGCCTGGCACTCAGGAAGAGACTCTTCTTTACTGATACAGAAAATTCTCTGGATTTTCTTTGGATTGATCGACAAAAGTAGGGGTAGGGTTCTAGATATTAAATAATAATTGACCTTATTTAAAATTAGCTACTAGATTTTATTTAGTTATTTTTTTAAAAAGTTGGTACTGTGTATAAAATAGAGGGCCTTGCACATGCTAAGCAAGTGTAAAGTAGAATTTTGTTTAGTAAAAGAAAGCTATTTATTCTAAAATATGACCTTATTAGATCAGTAGATATTCTTATTGAAGGAGAATATTAGAAACTTTTCTTTCAAACTATTCTCTACTACATATTAATTTTCTTTAACTTTATTTTTTATGATATTTAAGTCTTTAACATAAAATTTTAATTAAAATAGAATTAGCTCACTTTCCCCCTTTCATTTCCCCCTCCCATTCAGTGTAGTTTATCTACAAACACCACCAAATGCTACTAAGGTGAAGCTCCAAAGCCAATAATCAGAAAAACCCAGAAATTTTGTCAAAATTGCTGCAACTCTGATTCAGAGGAATTTGGAAGGGACCTAGGAATCTGCATTCCAACCTATGACAGTGGTGCTTAAACAGTGCTGAGAGCCTCATCTAACACTTGTTCTTTCGGCTGACTTCCTTTATTATAGGCTAGTCAGAAAGGCAAATGTCAACTTCAAAGCAGTCTGTGCACACAACACAATGTGTATGTTTGAGGTTGTAAAACACTTGAATATGCTGAGATAAGCACACTGGAGAGGGTCAAAGTAATATTATAATAAGTGTGCAATAAAGATTAACTTATTTTATTATTAAGGAGTGGAGAACATGCTCACTGTGGTGTACTCCGTTTACTAACAATTATCACTTGACTTTTAAGAAAGTTAAAATTTATCATCTCCGCTTCATTCAACTATATCAAATAAACGAGAAGTTATTCAGGAAACTTGCTAATATGAATTTCATTTGCTCTGAATTGATTACACAATAGAGCCATAATGATACAGGCTGTTCTACTGCGAAAGAATGAGGAGAGAGAGGGAAGAGAGGGTATTTTATAGAAGAAAGGGTGGAGCGTTACATTTAATAGTCTTGTGTAATTTAGCAATATTTGCTGAGTACATTTGAGCTTCCTGTAGCTTTGAAGATAGGAAAATACCATAAACTGATTTTATGGCTGGCTTATCGCTTTTTGAACAACCTTGACAATACAGATGCTTGTGGGAAGGAGACGGTGAGAAGTTAGGACTAAGGGAACATTAACTTCAGGTTAATGCTGCTCAATAAAGCATATCTTTAACTGTGAATCACTTGATGATTAATACCCACTGTTATTAATGTTTAAAATCACTAAACACTGCCTTGCTTTATGCATACAGAAACAGCACAGTAGAAGAGAGATATAAGTGAAAGGCAGAAGAAAAAAGGTAGAAAGAAGTTACGTGGGGGAAAGTGAGACAGCCAAGAAAGTGCTGGAAAAAGAGAGAAATCTAGCACACATTTCTTCCCATAGGCAACTGTAATTGTGAATGTGTATGCCAGCCAGCTATCCAGTTGTCTATGATACAGATCAACAGAGGTATGCCTCGTAACAGAATGCAGACATGAAGGAGTTCATAATTTAAATTAAGTTATGTCCATTAGCTAACATAGGTTTTTGAGTCAAACTTTATTACAAATAGCTACATGTGAAAATATTGGCAAAAACTAAGACCTGCTAGAAAGCATAGATGTGAGAATTTTCATCAATTTTAAAAGATAAAAAGGTTTGCCTTCACTAGTGCATACCAACCAAGTTTATAGCAGAAAATTAAAGCTCACTATTTATATAATTCTTTATCAGAACCAAAAAAGAAAACCAAAAATATATGTTATAGTACTTATCAACCCTAAAGGCTTGAGGCTGGGTGGGAAGATACCTTGTGGCTAAAGCACCTGTATCCCGAAAACCTACATGAAAACTAGACATGGTACCTCAAGTGTCTGTAATCCAAGGCTGCCTGCACTGGAAGATGAGAGGAAGAGACAGGAAAACTGCCTGAGGCTCAGAAGCTCACAAGCCAGCTAACCTGGCATATGCAGCAATTTATTCAGAGAGAGAGGGAGGGAGGGAGGAAGGGAGGGAGGGAGGACCACCTCAAAATGGTAGAAATGAAGCTCGGTACCCAATATCGCCCTCTGACCTCCACACGTTTGCCACGATAAGCACTCACTCACACAAAGGAGAGCAAGGACCTACAGATAGTTCTACCAAGTGTGGTCCACAGTTCCTGACCTAGAGAGGAGAACTTAAATGTTCTCACTACACAAATGCAAATGACAGCTATATAATTGATAGATATATTCCAGATCACACTGTAAATGGCAGATATAAATTATATGTGTCAATCATACCTTAATAAAGTTTTAAAATTCTTTTAAAAACTATTTTAAAATGTAAAATTAAAATGAAAAAACTTGGCAACATCTTGACTAATCTGACTTCCTTATCCTCATATCAAACAGTGGCTACTGTACTCAATTTTGTAATAACTATTTCTCCTACCTAGTAGGTCAACACTATTTGTCATCTGCATCAGTGAAACAACCTTTAAAACTACCTACCTGCCACCAGATTTGCTGTTCCTTTTATTTAGAGTATGAGCACTATACAATGTAGCTCAAAACATCTTTGTAAAAGGTAAACCTAATGGTATCACCTTCTAATTTAAAACCCTTCTGTGAGTCTCATGAACCTTAAATAGAGGCCAAGTTCCTGACTGTAGCATACAAGAACCTTCAGAATATAACTATCCTTTTCCCAGTTCACCTCCTATCACACAGTCCTTCCTTTCCAGACTCCTATGCTAACCACCCTACATACACACAGCTCCTCACGCTGCCAAAGGCTCCATGCTTATTTCAATTGGTAGTGTGGTGACATAGAACTGATTCTAGCTCTGTAGCACAATATTTCCTTTTGGTTCTCAGCCTTGGTATGTTCCATTCCCTTCTGAAACTTCTTTCTGCTTCTTCACTCATCTTTCACCCTAGATGTCACTTCCTTGGGAGAAACATCCAGGATCTTTTAGAACCACATTGTTACTTCCTTTACTTATGTAAAAATGCTATGAAACATAGAGTGTATTAACCTACACTAGTCTTTAATTGCTCATCTTCTCTACTAGAATAAAAAACTCTTTGAGAACAAGAATTTTGCCTTGCTCATCAATGTAATTCCCAGAGTTTTGTACAATTATTAGTTCAATGCTTATACTCATAAATATTTATTGAATGAATGCATGTCTTCCTGCTGTAAATTTCTGTAGACAAAATGTCACTATAAACAAGTTCCTTGTTATACCTGCAGGTAACATCTGGAGTGCTTAGTTCAGTGCTATGTTTATAGTAGGAACTCAACAAAAAGTTGCTGAGATCAATTTCTTTTTATTTCATCAATCTGAACCAAGGAAAGCTTAAAAGTATAAATAAAAATATTTATCCAACATTATGAAATTACTTCTAAAAGATTGGACAATGGCAGCATATTCTGCCTGTCTTGAGAAGACTTTGCACTCAGTGTAGGAAACACAATGACTCCTTCCCTGGGAAAGCATCTATTATCATCTCTGTGTACAGAGTAACAACTTTGCTAAGATGTTGGAATCTTGCTGTAGACATGAAATTTAGCCAGGGACTTCTGAGAACCATCCTGGATCTAAAATTATATTTTAAAAACTTTTCTTGGTTTATAATGAAATCATTCATCACCTAAATATGAAAAATTCTGAATCTAGATTCTTCTTTAAAAGGTTGAAAATATGTAATAAGGATTTTATAAAGTGATTTTTATCTTTGGAAATTTTACTGTTGTTAAATTTTCTGCTCTAAATATGAAGGCCAGGTTTAACCATCCTAATTTCGCTATTTATTCATGGGGTAGTTTGTTCTCAGACAGTTATAATTATGTTCATATACTCCTGTTCCGTTGATTTGACCAAATCTCACTAGGAGTGGCCATCCCAGGGCTATTTTGGTTTTAGAGACGTAAGAACTCTGACTTGTTAACCTGATAATTACCTCGACTGCTATGGTGTTAGTACCTAAACTTTAGCCTTTTAGGGCCTACGGCCTGGTTTGCACTTTAAAATCAGCACATTTTTACCCTGACTGCAAACTCTTGCTAAAGCTGTCACTAAATAAATTGGAAGTGACAACTCAATGGGCCAGTTCATGTTAGTGCTTAACACAGTGCGGCCATTTATGCTCTTTCCTAAGTATTAGCTAGTATTTATTTTTTAAGTTCCGGAGCTCAAATGAAGTGAAATAACAGTTCAGTCCATAAAACAGTACGACATTCCCATTTAGTTCTGGTTCAGTTGTTTTATAAAGTATTCCTGGCTTCATGTTACAGTAAATAAGATCCAGTGTTCTCTAAACACCCATCAACAGAAAATTATAGGTAGTTTAGGGTACTGTCAATGTGATTTATTCTGGCGAAAGGGACATAGTTCAATGTGCTTCAAATATCTGCTTTAGATATCTATTATGTCTGAGCTACTGCAAATACTAAATCCTATAGCACCTTTATCTTTTCATTACTTCTAATTGTAAAGCTATGAATTATCCTACCTTGGTAAATTGACTATTCAAAGGTTAAGTCTCACCTTCTCATAGGTTAGTCTTGGCAGAACTACCTGGAGACCCGGAGGTCAAATTCAAATTCAGTTAGTCATGTGGAATCTCTATGATGGAATTTATTTTTCAGAACAGACTTGTTTCTCTACTTATTTCCCTCCCAAGTTTTTTTTATTACTTCTTGCCAATTTCTCTTCCAAGGTTCTTTTGATATATATTTTTTGTGTGTGAAATTTTGGCAATTTCCTTTTTAGCATTTCCTCTAGCAAGTTAAATATGAAAACTACTAAGCAGTTATGGAAGAGAAAAACATGCAGAGCTTGCCTTCTTCACCTTACATAGTAAATATTTTTGCTGTAATGCTTGTGTAATGGCTGTCATGGCATATGCTTACTTACTCGGAATCATTTTGTGGTTTCAAAAGTATCACAATAATTTTGTGGAAGCCGATTATATATCCTAAACCCCTGACTCCTTTGCACAGTCCCCACCCAGAGTCCCCACCATACAGTGTTATAAAAGTCAATTACTTCTCCAAACCCAGGTACTTTTTATAAGAAAATGAGTCACTGAATAAAGACAGGCCAATCACTTATTACCCAAACACTGGCTGTCTAGAATTCTCCTCTGTCAGTGGGGCTAAGTGAAGCTAATGATAAAAGTGATGCAGAAAGGTAGACAAGAGAACAGTGTAAGCTTTCTTTCAATACTGAAATAAGACTATAATTTCATAAAAAAACATGTAATTTGACTAGGGCTTAATTATACTGATTTTTTTTTTTTAACTAGCACACTTTCTAGTGCTGGGACGAAATCTTTAAGTAACAAGGAAAACCCTAAAGGCCTATGAGGGAGAATAAAGAAAAAAACAAACGGACATAAGGATGTGGAACAATATTATAAAAGTGACTCTTAATTCATCTCTAAGGCCATTATATTATAATCTAGATTCAAATACTTGTTTTTATAAAGCAGGACATGAAGATCTTCCTAAAAGAGGTTAAAAGGAAAAAATACCAACATAGCTTATTCATTTGCGACTGCATGCTACAAATTATTCTATTAACATAAAACTACCACTGTGACCTTCCCCATGATAAAGGCTTTAGCTGTCTCATCAGTGAATAATTTCCAACAACAAACTAAAATCAGAAAACTATGTGAACTATGTTGTGCATGCTTTGCCCTCCCAAACTCATACATGCCTACCTACTCCTATCTATGACACTGAGTATCATGCCATATGTGGACCTTTGAAGATCTTAGAGTTGAACAAAAACGAGAAAGAGACTAGTCCACCCTGTTATCAGTTGCAAGCCTAGATTCAGCACATTAGGAAACAGGTCAGCTTCATCAGTCAAAATAAAAACAGGGTCACGAATGTTTGGATTTCTTAAGAAGGACCACCCAGAGATTATGCTGAAGGATTCTTGTGTTGATGCCAGCTGCTTAACCATGGAGGACTCTGTAGGTATCCTCTGTTCCTGTGACCAACACTCCTACACACTTACAAAGTAAAATCTTCATAGGGATTATAAACTATATGAAGTTCTTTCTGGACATGAAGGAGTATTTATATGACAGAAACAAACATGGAAGCTTAATACACTGCAAACAGGGTAGACCCCTGGTACTTATTCCATAGCAAACCAGCAGTCAAGTCCCCAGCAATCGTGTTCTTTCATGTAACTGTCTGCTCAGATTCTGAGACACTGCCACTCACAGAACGTTTGTGAGCAAAATTCTTAAAGATAACATGCTACTTCAAACCATTTCCAAAACAGTCATTGAGTAAAATTTACTACTCTATCAGTGCACGAGGTAAAGTCAAGTAAAATAACATTTTATAGAGTTGCTGTGTCAAGAGCCTTACTCTGTAGTTAAGATAACCAAAGCATAGGTGAGACAGTCATATCAGTGTAACAGCGCAGTAGCATACTGGTTAGTTCACCCTGAGACAGCATTTACCAATTTAAAGAGAAAGGTGATTTAAGAAAAATCTTGTTTGTGTGCCTTTGCATTTCATAGGGTAACTAAAAAAAAATCTAACTCAGTTACAAAAAGCAGCAGGACAGAAAGGAACAATGACTTGGGGATTCTTTAAAATTTTAAAAAAAAAAAAGTTTTACTTAACATTTTCTTTAACCAAGAAAAAGAAAGGTAATTTGCAAATTAAAGGGACAAGCAAGAACCACAGGGACACCAATGAACATGTTAATGTAGAAGGGGAAAGGTTCTGGAACTTCAATCCAAGACTAAAAATAAGAACTACAGGAGCCTAAAGAATGCTGAAGGTTTTCTATTTCCATCCATTTGTATGCAAACTTCAAGAAGTCATTGTTTTTTACTGCTGAGTAGTATTCTAATATGTATATATTCCATACTTTCTTCATCCATTCTTCCATTGAAGGGCATCTAGGTTGTTTCCAGGTTCTGGCTATTACAAGCAATGCTGCTATGAACATAGCTGAGCATATACTTTTGTTGTATGATAGGGCCTCTCTTGGGTATAATCCCAAGAGTGGTATTGCTGGGTCCAGGGGTAGGTTGATCCCGAATTTCCTGAGAAACCCCCACACTGCTTTCCAAAGTGGTTGCACAAGTTTGCATTCCCACCAGCAATGGATGAGTGTACCCCTTTCTCCACAACCTCTCCAGCAAAGGCTATCATTGGTGTCAGACCCAAAAAGAGGAACATGCTCACTCATATTTGGTTTCTAGCCATAAATAAAGGACATTGAGCCTATAATTCGCAATCCTAGAGAAGCTAAATAAGAAGGTGAACCCAAAGAAAAACATATAGGCATCCTCCTGAATATTAACCTTCATCAGGCTATGAAAGGAGACAGAGACCCACATTGGAGCACCGGACCGAAATCTCAAGATCCAAATCAGGAGCAGAAGGAGAGAGAGCACGAGCAAGGAACTCAGGACCGCGAGGGGTGCACCCACACACTGAGACAATGGGGATATTCTATCGGGAACTCACCAAGGCCAGCTGGCCTGGGTCTGAAAAAAGCATGGGATAAAACCGGACTTGCTGCCGGGCGGTGGTGGCGCACGCCTTTAATCCCAGCACTCGGGAGGCAGAGGCAGGCGGATCTCTGTGAGTTCGAAGGCCAGCCTGGTCTACAAGAGCTAGTTCCAGGACAGGCTCCAAAGCTACAGAGAAACCCTGTCTCGAAAAACCAAAAAAAAAAAAAAAACCAAAAAAAAAAAAAAACCGGACTTGCTGAACATAGTGGACAATGAGGACTACTGAGAACTCAAGAACAATGGCAATGGGTTTTTGATCCTACTGCATGTACTGGCTTTGGGGGAGCCTAGGCAGTTTGGATGCTACTAGACCTGGATGGAGGTGGGTGGTCCTTGGACTTCCCACAGGGCAGGGAACCCTGATTGCTCTTTGGGCTGATAAGAGAGGGGGGCTTGATGGGGGGAGAGGGAGGGAAATGGGAGGCGGTGGCGGGGAGGAGGCAGAAATCTTTAATAAATAAATAAATTAAAAAAAAAAAGAATGCTGAAGGTAGTCTTCCTAGCAAAGGGCACAGCAAATGGCTATCCAATAGCAAATGGTCACCCCTGAACACATCCTTACAAGTAACATACTACATAGACTGAGCAGGATGTATATATTTAGGAATATATATTATTATGTTACATATATATGCAACAACAAAGAAAAAGAGGCCATGAATTTGAGTGAGAGCAAGGTGGAAGTTGTATATGACAGTTGTTTGGAGGGGGAAAGGGGAAAGGGGAAATTGTGTAATAAGTAAGTAAAAAATAAAAATAATATTTTTTTTTAAAAAGACATAACCTAAATAACCACTCAGAAACAAAATGGGACACATGAAAACAATTAAAAGAAATCTTTAGGGCCTGGGGGTATAACAGGATATAATGACAAAGTTAAAGCAAAGTTCTGAACTCAATCTCTAGCATTGGAGGGAGGTGGGCAGATGGATACTTTCCATAGACTGCTTTATTTTTGATGAACCTCTTATGAACTAGAGGATTCTACAAAAGCTATACAATAGGCATTATTAGCTTCATGCTGCAGAGATTAAAAACTTAGTATAGACAAGTTAAATAATGGTATGACTCAGCTTTGTATGATTTCACAATATATGCTATTTATTCCGTACTAAACTTCATATAGTATCCACCTTCGTTCTCCTTCCCATCATCGCAGAACAACAGGGATAAACTTCGAAGTTCTTACAGCATTCTTGTAAAGTTCTCCAAGATAAACTCCCCAAGGCTGGGCTCTGTGAAACAGCTCCCCACTTCACTCCTGCTCACTCACTCTCTTTAGGTATACCCTGGTTCTATGACTCCGCTTACAATCTTCTGCACGAAGTGGTTTCATACCCTGACTTTCTGTTCAGTTTCTTTTATACATAATGTTATCTATCTTTTTAACTTATTCTTTAAGAAGTCCTCTCTCAGAGATGAGCTTCCAAGTAGGCTCAAAGCCCAACACTGATTCTAACCTAACAACTGCAATGTCACACAGAAATTGGATCCTTAAGCTTTTTCCCCAAATTTATCCTATAAATCCTTTGATATGAAGAATGATTAAGCTTCATTTGGTAGCCACCGTGCCACTCCTAAAGTAAACAGTCAGTTTTTATTGTCAATTTGATACAACCTAGAGTCACCTGGGAAAAGGAAATCTCAATTGGGAGATTGCCCAGATCAGCAGGTCTGTGGATGTCTGTTGGACATTGTCTTGATTACTGATTGATGTAGGAAGACCCAGCCCACTTCATGGCAGTTAGTCCAAGTGTATAAGAAAGCTAGCTAGCAAAAGCCTGTTAGTAAGACAGAGAGTAAATGAGAAAACTGAATTCCTTCTCAGTTTCTGTTTCAAGTTCCTGCCTTGATTTCCTTACCCTGAATTCTCTTAAGGAGAGGCTGTGACCAGGAAGTATAAGTCACATAATTCCTTTCCTCCCCTAAGCTGCTTTTGGTCAAAATAGTAGCACCAGAAATCAAACCAGGACAATCTGACATAAGGAACCACACAAATAATTTTTATGACTGTAAAAGAAACACAAAAAGCAAGATGATTCCAACTCTCACTGATACTGAGCAGAGTCAATGTGTCCACATCCAAACCTCAGGATCTGCTATAATTTGATTTCTTTCATAGAGAACCAAAGATTTGTTTACTATGTCTTGCAAGCCAAAAACTTTAAAGTGCCATTGTTATAAGTTTTTCCATGAACAGTTTTGTTAATATCAAAATTCTTATTCATTATTCTTTGGTGCCATGGTTCTTCAACTCCTTACCCACTTTACCTCCATTATAGTCATTTAGTAATAACAACTGGCTTTCAAAGTATTCCTCCTGCTTTGCTCAGTAATGGTCTTATTAGTCTATGCTTCAAAAGAAGTAAAATTAAGTTAATGCTTCCAGAAGGGGCTTTGTGACAAATGCACTCTGGAGTACCTATCTCATTTAATCTTCTCAGTAATCAAACTCCATTTTTCTACTTCTTAAATTCTGACTGACTTTCTCTCTGCTTTTTTTGAAGTTCTAATGTTCCTAACAAAGAGACCTTCAGGTCACAAGCTTTTCTTGCAATCCCTACAACTCTACAAGAAAATCACGCCATCACAATACCCTTCTCTCCCTCTGGAGGCTGCTCTTCCTTAACAGACCTAGATATAGTCTCTGTTTCCTCTTGTTACTCATAAAACATTCACTTTTTCATTTTCAACTAAATTCATTATGGATGTTTCTATCACTCTGGATATACTGTGTAAAGCACAGAAAGTATTTCTTGGTTGATGTTTTCTTGATAAAGACTCATTAGTTCTACTTTAAAATTTCTTTAATGCTGCCAGCATATGCATGGAGGTAAGGCCATTCACTAGCTGCACTGACTGAACTCAGAGGGTTAAAAAAAATGTAGTTGGGCAAAGTGGGGGCCAAGGATAAGAGAGAAGTTAAAAGGCATATATTTGGGGGTGAATTAGATAAAAATACATTGGATACTTGCATGAAATTCTCAATAAATAAAAAAATTCACTTTCATTAGGTATGAAAGACATAGTGAGTGGTTCCTTTTATGCAAAATGTAAAACACGGAAGACTTTATGGAGATATACTGGTGGTTGCTTAGAGCTGGCACATACATAGAAAATAGAATTGGGTTCTTGGTAAGTACAAGTTTCTTTTATAGATGCTAAAACAGTGGTCATCACTGTACAACCCTGTTAATATACTAAAATACCCTAAATCATACACTCTAAAATAATTTTAATATGGCCATTCAAACAGAGGAAAGAACAATATGTTTTGCTTATTCACCCTTCGTTATTTTTAAGAGCTTAATTGAAATATAATTGACAGTCCATATGATCCTCCATTATTAATAAAGGGCATTCTACTATGAACCTTTCAAAATATACACAATCTTCTTCAACCAACTATTCCCATGGTCTACCAGTGCTCACGATGCTGCACTCACTTATCCCGAGGTAGAGAGACTCATGGGTCCAAATTGATTACCAACAATGTACATATGCTATATTTTGGCTTTATATAATTTTGTAGATTGATTTTTGGTACTGAAATGCCCATCTGTAAAATCATTTCTATGGGAAAATACATAAAGTTTCAAAGCCAAAACTAAATTTAGAAAGAAGCAACCACTCCACCCCATCCTGTGACCCCATAAATAAGCCAGACAAGACCCGTCACTCCCTCCAGTTCCCACCCACAAAGGCTCATCTAGAAACAGTCTTGTAAAAAATGCAGAATGTGCCCACCTCCAGGTTATGAAAATGGGCTTTTGAAAAATCATAGCTATCTTCTTCAAGGTTAACCCAATACTGCATGAGACAAGCTCTCTTCTCACTGTGATTTCAGAGCATACACAAAATACCACTGTTGAATTCACAGAGTTTGGCATTGTATGTTTTAGCATAATTGTACCATGTGATGCAGACTGGCCTAGACCTCATCACATAGCCAGGACTGGCTTCAACTCATGATCTTCATGCTTCGGTTTCCTGAATATTGGAATTGCAGGCATAAGGTGCCACATCCGGTGAGTGCAGAAGAAATTTTAACTTTTACAAAACCCAATGTAATTTTAAAAAACAAGTTATTTCTATTTATAAATTTCCAAGCTTAAAGCATGAGTCATGGGTTTTACTTACTGACCCACCTACTATAGCTTACTCTTAGAGGAATCTTTGATATGTATACATCAAATGAACAGAGAATTAAACATGCAATTTGGTTAGTCTTAAGACTTAATGTGCATAAACAATGTCGTGGTTAGCATGTGAAATATCCCCAGTGGACTGAAGTGTTTGACTCCTCATCTCCAGTTGGTGGTACTTCTGGAAAAGGTAAGTAATCTTTAAGAAGTGGAGGTTTACTGGAGGAAGTGGGATATTGGGAGTAGGCCTTGAGTATTTATAACCTAGACCCCACTTCCTGTTTTCTGTCTGCTTCCTGAATATGGAGAGAACGTGACTAGTCATCCTTCTGTTCCTGCCATTCCTGTGCCATTCTGGGCCGAATACGCCTGTAATAGTGCAAGCTGAAACAAACCCTTTCTTCCCCAAGTTGCATTGTCAAAGGATTTTATCACAACAACAATGAAACAAGTGGCTAACACAGTCAGCATTTCTTCATGGACTTGCTTACCTCCTGCAGTTGACAAGCTTTGACGATGCTCTTATATCTGTACTCATCATAGGAAACACCAAAGATGATATTTTCTCTGATAGTACCCGGCATAATCCATGAAAATTGAGAACAGAATGAAATTCTTCCACTGTGCTTAATTATTCCCTCTGAAGCTTCCAGTTCTCCCAAAATCATCATCAGGAGTGATGTCTAAAAATAAATATCATTGCTAAGTTGTTTGATCAAATGACTTAGCTTCCCCTTGCCTCCAATTATTCTAATCTAAAGTCTCCCAATGTTTAAAGAGTCTATTAACTCATTTGATTAAAGATGTTCCAGTACTTCATGATCCAGGGGCTTTTTTAGGCACACAAATTACAAAGGGAACGAAAGAGACAATGGCACCACACAGTGAGAGTAACAAGTGCTACATTCTTGATCGAGGATCTCAAAGAAGAATGAGTCCCTCCTTAAGTTTACTGGGATGGGTTTGCAGATATGGAGATTGGCAACAATGAACATTTGCTGAGCGCCTTCAGCCTAGGAGCTGCCTATATGCTCTAACTATATGAGCATACTTATTCGTCACAGTAAACTAACACAGATCCAGTTCTATCTTCCTCTTTTAAGTGGAGATTAGGTTGGAAGAAAAAAATGCATATTCAGCTAGCCTTTCTTGATAATTATGACAATCTGAGAAATAAACTAAAAGGCCAGCTGGTAATCTCTGCACTTGGGAAGCACAGATAGGTGCATCTCTGTGAGTTTGAGACCAGCCTCGTCTACAAGAGCTAGTTCCAAGACAAGCTTCAAAGCTTCAGAGAAATCCTGTCTCGAAAAACAAAACAAAAAAAATGAAAAATAAAAAATAAATAAACTAAAAGAAGTATCATTAAACAAAGGCTTATTGATATTACTCACACAAAATAAGGAAGTACTTCCATCTTAATATGAGAATTTGTTTTCATCTTTAATAAATGCTAACAATATATGCATCTAAAATTATTTTTCAAAAGCTTTTTTGTGTCACTTTAATATAACCATAAAAATAGAAAAGTTGAAGATAATAATGTAAATATGCTACATATCCTCACAAAAGAAGTCCTAAGGAAAAAAACCAAGTATACATAAAACAAGCAATAGGGCAGGGTGTGGTGTAGAGGATGTTATCACTTAAGAAAATCTGGATGTCAAAGAAGTGTGTGTGTGTGTGTGTGTGTGTGTGTGTGTGTACACACTTGCTCATGCACTCGCAGTATATATGTGAGCTACATAAACATGAATATGCAGGTGCCCCCATCCTTCTGTGTGCATGTAGGGGCCAGAACCAGTTATATGGACTATTTTCCACATCTTGTCTCCTTGTTGCATTGAGAAAGATTCCTCACTGAACTGAAGCATGCAGTTTCAGCTATGCTAGTTGCCAGAGAGCTCTTAGGATCCAACTATCTAAGCCGGGTGGTGGTGGCACACGCTTTTAATCCCAGCACTTGGGAGGCAGAGGCAGGCGGATCTCTGGGAGTTCGAGGCCAGCCTGGTCTACAAGAGCTAGTTCCAGGACAGGCTCCAAAACCACAGAGAAACCCTGTCTCGAAAAAAAACCAAAAAAAAAAAAAAGACAAGGAAAAAAAACGGATCCAACTATCTCAGCCTCTCAATACAGATGCTCCTATGTCCAAGCTAAAAATAATTAATATGGAAGTATGGGATTCAAACTCAGGTCTGTGTGCTGACAAGGAAAGTACTCTTAGTCTACTGTGTGTGTGTGTGTGTGTGTGTGTGTGTGTGTGTGTGTGTGTGTGTGTGTTGACAAGGAAAGTACTCTTAGTCTACTGTGTGTGTGTATCTGTGTTCTGACAAGGAAAGTACTCTTAGTCTACTGTGTGTGTGTGTATACTATAAAGAAAAACTGGTAGTAGGGGAAGGAAAAACACTAATTTTACCTTCATTATTTCATTCATTTTGAATAAACTAAGTGTATAAAAATGAAATATGGCCGGGTGGTGGTGGCGCACGCCTTTAATGCCAGCACTCGGGAGGCAGAGGCAGTCGGATCTCTGGGAGTTCGAGGCCTGCCTGGTCTACAAGAGCTAGTTCCAGAACAGGAACCAAAATGCTACGGAGAAACCCTGTCTCGAAAATTAAAAAAATAATAATAATAAAAAAATAAAATAAATAGAAATGAAATATGAAGTACATAACTATTATAAATGTAACCAGTAGAAAAATAAAAACTTTCCTAAAAACCATATTATAGTTATTTCTTAATATCCTTGGAGGAGGAGTATTATGTAGCATACCCCAAAAAAACTTTTCCTTTTTCACTTAACTACATCTTAGAAAACTTTCTATAACCAAAGACTAGTGAGCTTCAATACATATTCATACTCCTCTGAAGATACCTATATCAAATCTCTGTGCATCTATAAGGGCATAAAATACAAGTAGATAAATTACTAGGCTATCTTTAAGGTTTAAGTAGTAAACCATAAAATAGAGAAGTATAAAATTAACTTTAGGGCGGTGGTGGCGCACGCCTTTAATCCCAGCACTTGGGAGGCAGAGGCAGGTGGATCTCTGTGAGTTCGAGACCAGCCTGGTCTACAGAGCTAGTTCCAGGGCAGGCTCCAAAGCCACAGAGAAACCCTGTCTCGAAAAACAAAAAAAAAAATTAACTTTAAATATTTATGTTTTAATTATAAAACCTTATGTTGTTGCTAGACCCCATTTCCTTCCTATTATCATCAAGCAGCAGTCCCCTTGACCAAGTTGTGAGACTCTTGATAAGGAGTGGGCCCAGATCTTCCTCTCTTCACAGCAGCTTTCTGTGAGAGGTAAGGGCCGTCCCAGAGTGAAATTAGTCTTCAGTTTTTCATAGGCTTGCCTGAGAGTTAATTATGGCTAAGTTCAACAAATCCGCAATTCCAAAGCTATCCTTACACATATCTCATGTAGTGGACAATTCGTTTTTAAAATTCTACATAGCACAGCAATACTCCCCCAGGCAGATAGTCTGGTGTAGCACATCTGTGTGTGCAAGAGCAACCGCTACATAGACTCCTGGGGTATTGTTTTCTTTAAATACTGAAAAGTTTTACTTAAAATTTTTATTTAAAAGGGCCATGTCACATATGGGAAAACAATTGGAGAGAAAGAGAGCAAGATATACAATAATTAGAAAATTTCTGTGGCATTTTATTTCCAAAATCTCAGATAAAACTCTTCAAAATAAAGAATTTATGTTTAAGAGATTAATATAAAATAGAAACAAATTCCCTTTCAGAATCCTTAATTTCATTTCTGTTTTTAGAACAGCCCCATTCTTCCTTCCTTCTCTTCCTCCTCTGTTTTCCTCCCTCCTTTCTACTCCCGTTCCTTCCTCCTATGTTCTGGAATAGAACTTAAGGGATGAATGAACACATTTTTGTATTACTGAAGGGCACTTTACCTAAATGGCACTATGACTAAACAATATCTATTGTGTAGGTCTCCACAGCAAGTGCTTTTTACCCAAGCTCATGGAGCATGTACTCATCTCCAATTTCATCCCTTTGGTCCTTCAATGTGCTATCGCTCTAATCAATAAAGAACAACTACATATCAGGATCCAGATCTTGGGGCAGTTTTTCCTTCTAGCAGATTAGATTTTCCTGATCTGTCTCTCCAAAGGCCATAAGTTTATATAAACATAGTAGGTTGTTCTTGTAACCGCTGCACAGTATTTTCTTAAACATCTTTTCACTTGACATATTTTCATAATATATAATAAGCACGACTCAACAAATTTATATATATATATATATATATATATATATATATATAACAGGAAATAGTACTACTGCCATATTTGTAAGCTAAAATGATTTCTAACTGGGTTCTAAGTACTTACCGCTATACCCACAGGTAAATGTAGTTCACACCTCTTATCAAAGTCACATGTTTTCACAATGGATGGAAACTATTACAGAGATCTACAACTAATCAAAATGCAGACAATAACTGACTATGGGTTACTCAGCCCCAATTGATATATCTAAAATGCAACCTCTATACTTAAGGCTCAGGACAAACTGTGGGAGAAGGACGAAAGATTGTAAGAGCCAGAGAACAGGAATGTGTGCTTCTACAAAGTAGCTTTTAGACATGACACACTACACCTATGAAATATCTAAAATATTGTTACCTAAACAAGTCCTACATGATGACATCACTAGTTGGCATGACAACATAGATGAAGGAAATCTCACAAGGTCCCATCCCTTAAAGCAGTGGTTCTCAACCTTTCTAATGATGTGATCCTTTAGAAAACCCAAGAGGCATTGCAACCCACAGGTTGAGAACTACTGCCCTGGATGAACAATTACAAGTGAACAAAAGTGGTTGGGAGGCAGAGTACATTTTTTTCAAAAATGAGCTCCTTGATAGGTTATCTAATCTCAAGTGATCAGCTCTAAATACATGTGCATATAAGAAACACAATATATGAGCTGTGGATAGATGGCAGTTAAGAACACTAGCTCTTCTAGAGGACCTGGGTTCAATTCCCAGCACCCACAAAAAAGTTTACAATTTCCTGTAACTCTACCTCTAGGGGATCCGACACCCTCAGACAGACAAAACATCAATGCACATAAAATAAAAATAAATTATTTAAAAATATTAAAAAAGAAACACAAAATGGATCCAGTACATTATATATAATAACCAAAACAGATGTTATGAATTGGAATATTAGTGACTAAGGCTGTTAGAAATAGGGTAAGGAAATGGGAATTATGTAAATATAGTACTCATGTATGAATTTCTCAAAAAATTTAAAGAGACAGTACCTTTCCCGCTCCAGTAGATCCAGTAATAGCCAACATCTCTCCTTTTTCTACCTTAAAATTGATGTTTTTCAACACAGGATTTCCCAGAAAACAAAGATGATTAAAACCAATGCTGCTATCACCATTGGAAAGTTTTCTGTCACCATTGTTTAGTTGTACTTTCTCCAATAATTCTCCAAATCCCTATTTAGTCACAGCAAAAATAAAAAATGTTTTCAGTTATTTTCAATAGATACCTTTATGTGCAATCTGTTTAAGAAACACATGGTACATGATCAATTATAAGACATATGCTTTATTAAATTAATTTATAATCTATGATTATAAAGCACATGGTTTGATAGAGATCATGGATATACATTCAATGAGAAAACAATTTCCCTTTATCAGTCTTTTGTTTATCATTACATCAATTTTATACCACTAAAAGCTAAAGCGTGTGTACATGCTTGTGCGCATGTGTGTGTGTGGACCAAAACTATAGGAAAGAAGAGTATATGCTTATACCCTTTTCCTACAGATCTGGTAATATCATTAATTCATCATAATATATAAAGCAGGTTTCACAATCTTCCTCTTTTAAAACTGTGGACTCCTACTCAGAATGGTAAATGATCAGTCACAAACAAGTAGTTCTGAGTGGAATTACAATGCAAACCTGACTTCTATTATTCCACGCTGCTAGGTAGTTTAAGATTTTCTCAAATCATTTATTAATTTCCACTGGCTAGACGAAATATGACAAAGTGCTAGAGACTTCAAAGGAATTGTTCTGTACAAGAGCATGTGCGCAGTGGAGAGGCATCCCCTTTTGAAAATGGCTTGCCTCTTCCATTGCCCCAAGGAAGTTAGGAGATACTGTCTTCAAAGCAAAATTAAATAAACAGTATTAAATGGTAGTCATAAAGAACCCTGTGTGCCAAGTTTTAAGGGAATCTATTTTTAGGCCCTCATCATCTTAAGATACTTTTTCCTAAAGTTAACCTGCCTGAGAATTCATTATCTGCTACTTCTTAGAATCCAATGGGGCCGCCCGGTTGTTCTTTCCTCATTTTATGCCCAACAATTGCCTCCCCCACTATGATGCTCATCTTAATAATGTATCTCCAGAATGTGAAAAATCACTTGAGACCCAAACAATGGCACCAAAAGGAATGATGATGTCTGGAAACAAGAGACCCATAAAAGAAAAGGTAAAAGATACTGAAAGAAGTAACAATGTATTTCACCTAGATGTCAAATGTAGGGATCCCACATGTTTCAAAAATAGTACTTCTGCATTAAAGACTATTTCTAAAATCCAACAGTGGGAATTTGATTAGGATGAGTTAAGAGGAAGAATGGAAGGTGAATGTAATAAAATTTATTATATATATATATATAAATTTCTCAAAATTAATAAAAAGCACTATATTTTTAAAGAGAAAATTAAAAATATAGTTATAATGTTCCAACTAGACATCAAAGGATAACAAATTAAAACGAAACAAAACAGTGTTAGGTGTTAGTTTTAACAAACTCTTAACCATCCAATTTCATCAATAAAGAGACAGGCACCAGATGCTGGGGTGAAAGCACACAAGCTCAGGCATATATAGAGCACAACCAGCTGTCCTTTCTTCTCAGCTGAGATCATGAAGCCCGATTTATCCTATGGTTTCGAACAAGACCCTCAAACTCCCTGTCCCTGACTTCTACTTCCTGTGTCTCTATCCATCCTCTGGACTCCCTCTTACCGTTCAGAGCTTGACAGTAAGACCCTATTCCTAAAGATATCGTACATTTAATAGAACATGGAGAAATACAACTGGATTCACCTGGATGCTTCATCACTACTGAACAGTTTTCATTGTGTTCCTAGGTGTTACAAAAACTACCAAAGGAGAAAAGCAAGCATCAATCTTACTGGCATGCCTGTTAGCACAATAGTCACACAACTGTTATGCTAGTAACCAACCACTTTCTGATTGGACGTAAAGTCTAATCCACAAGATGAGATCCAACTTTCACTGCTTTTTCTTGATATGTACTTGCAAGTATTTTCACATTCATTAAGCACTCTTAAGTTTAATTGAAAGACAATATTATAATGTATAAACTCTGAAAAGTTTTCTACTAGATGGTTTAGCTTTTAATCAATAGCACTGTGATAGAAATACAGAGGGGCATGGTTTTTGCTCTTGTTATATAAGAAAAACTCTTGTAAGTGGACCAAATAATAAGTGAAATTTCTCCAGCCTTGTAAGTAAGTGTTGAGGGCACTAATGGGAAATACTTTTTAGACATTAAAACAACAGTTTCCACCTTATCTCTTTCTCCTTCTGCTACTTCCCATCTTTTCGTTCGTCAGGCCTGGCAACTGAATCCAGGCCATTGTCCACACTACGCAAGTACTCTGCTACTGAGTTACACCTCTTCCCCTTTATTTGTACCATTAAATAAGTAGCAATATGCAGTGTGGTGACTTGGAAATGGCTCTGAGGTATGGGAAACCAAGACTGATTGATATTTTAGCTCTACCATGGGTATTTGAGCAACCTCTTTACTTACAGGCCTCAAGCCCCAATTGACTAAAATGTAAGTATAAATTTTATCTAATCAAAGAATGCCATGTAACCCACTCTAGACCTGCCTCTCAGGTGTTGCCATCAAAGGAGATGGAGAATGTGCTGGACCAAGTGAGACAGTAAAGCTTGAGGGGTGATGAATATGAAGTGCATAAGGAGCGTGCAAGACACTGGAAGAGCATGCATGGAATTCAGCATTGAAACTAGGACCAGAGACTTGCATTTGCTCATCATCAGTTCACTAACGCTGAGCCTAGGTGAAGGCTCCCACACCACAGAGAAGGTAAAATGCTGGAAGCTGCTCATGGGGACTCAATGGGTCATCAACAGTGACAGGCAGGGGAGCCTTAGAAGTCATGATCAGAGAACTTAATATTCACTGAGGAACCCCTACATGCAAAGTGAGCAAATAAGCAATCCATGTAAATCATTTTATTATTAGGAAGATTGTATCTTCATTTAATAGATGAAGACACTAGCTGCTTGACAACTCGAAAGTAATATAACTTGGACTACATGGAAAATGAACTGCAGAGAGAAGATTCAACTCTAGTATTGAATCCTATCATCTTCCTGGCCTGTTAGATGAAATCAATTACATGATTTTAAAGAAACGGGGCTTTTATAATGCATTTAATGTCTGGTCTCCCACTTTTCACTCTATAACACAGAACAGCCCCTTTTCATAGCTCTATCAGTTATAGTATCATTTGAATGTTATGATTTACTGAGTAGAAATTTAGATATATGAAAAGGAAAAGGTTCAATTTTTATATATTAAAAAAAACCTACAACGTTTAGGAATTCTCACCTCCTCCCAGAATGCTGTTACATTCTCCATGACCACATCTGTGGTCATTAAGTTATACTCCAGCGTCTTATATTCTTGATTCTGCAGGAAATCCTAGCCAATAAAGAGAGTAAGGGCTTTTAATCATAGAATTGGAATAACAAGGATTCATTGCTTTATCTTCGTACAGTGTCTTAAATTAGAAATTATTTAATAAAAATAACTTTACAATTGTCCTAAAGTTAATGTATTAAGCAGCAGGACTCATCTCAGTCGAAATATACTCTTTAAATATATTAGCTTATGAAATTAGTTTTATATATTAGACATTAGTACACAGTTGCTTCTTTATTATACTATTATATGGAATATTAATTTCTTTTTTGCCTAATTTATTTATTTTTTGTTTTTTGTTTTCTTTTATTTATTTATTTGTTTATTAAAGATTTCTGTCTCTTCCCCGCCACCTCTCCCTCCCCCAATTAAGTCCCCCCACTCCTCAGCCCGAAAAGCAATCAGGGTTCCCTGTCCTGTGGGAAGTCCAAGGAACCCCCACCTCCATCCAGGTCTAGCAAGTTAAGCCAGACCCAAAAAGAGGAACATGGAATATTAATTTCTAATGAAACCCTAATAATTACTCACTCATGTCTCAGTTCAAGGTTAGTACAAAGGAAAAGAACCACAAATTGTGTTTTTTTAACACAATTTTATAAGCAACATCACTATCATCACTTCTCTAGATAAAGGGAACGTATAAGAACTTCATATAACTACTTTTAATAAAGGGCTTCATCAGAGACTCCAAACTACATTCTTCCTAGAGAAGATGTAGCATATTACTAAATCTGTGCACCAGGAAGTCTTCACTGGTCCTACCTGGCCTCTTTTCTTTCTTCCTTCCTTCCCTCCCTCTTTTCCTCTTTTGTTTGTCTCATTTACTTCTATATTTTTTCAGATGTTTTTTGTGTTACCATTCAGTTTTATTCTCACTTCCCTTACCTCTCTGCCCTCTTCTCCCTCTTTATTCTCTCATTTTTCCACCCAACTACAATGATAGAAATAAGATTAATCACAGAGTCACTATGATCCTAAGTGCCACTCACTATGTTGTCTAACCACATAACTCAAGTTCATTTAACCTTGGGGTGCAACGGGTAGAAAGAAGAGGCTGAAAGAGAGTATGATAAGCCGGAGAGGGTAGACTCCTTGAGTGGCAGCTGCTACAGCTATGGGGACCCAAATTACTAGAAAATCTGAATTTGTCAGAAGACACTCAGTGCATGTATATATATATATATATATATATACACACACACGTATGCCTGTGTACAAGGGTACACATGATATCTCTCTATTTCTAGTTACTAGCAATTAATTCAAAATTTCAAAGACAAATAAAACAGATATAGAAGCTAAAATAAAATGCTGCCACCACCTGTGACAGCAGACTTAGGTAAACAATGGAGGACCACTTAAACCAGCTCACCCTCCACCCCATCTATTTGTCATAATGATTAATTTCCGTGTTAATATTTAAACAAATATATTAAAGTATAATGATACATTATTCTTGCAAGTTTACTCAATTTGCTCTGTATAAACTACTTTCACCTCAAAGCTTTAAGATGTCTTACTACTAGAAGCTACTTTGGCATCCTGCAGTAATTAATGTGACACAAAATGCCATTTTTATCCCTCATACTATCCAGAAAAAGGCTAGAGAAGTTTGAGTGGGGGCATTCCAGGGTTAGCTGAAACATATTTATTTATTTATTTATTATGTATACAATATTCTGTCTGTGTGTATGTCTGCAGGCCAGAAAAGGGCACCAGACCTCATTACAGATGGTTGTGAGCCACCATGTGGTTGATGGGAATTGAACTCAGGACCTCTGGAAGAGCAGGCAATGATCTTAACCACTGAGCCATCTCTCCAGCCCCTAGCTGAAACATTTTACAACTTCTTCATGAAGTCTATTTTTCAATGTTTTTGGCTGTTTACAAGCTGCCTAGAACTTATCTCTTCACTGATTATTTGGGTGAGATTTCATTTCATTAGACCTTCGTTGTCAGGATTCATGAGACCCTGTATGAAAATGAGGAGAGGAAATCCCACCCATTCATAAATACAAAACCAAAAAAAAAAAATTTAGGGAGTTCTCCCACTATACAAATTTTAAACTGCTTCAGAATCATATAAGGATGTAGTTATGGAAATTACCTGTACTTTTGTTATCATTCCAATAGAATCATACCATGTTTGTACAGCAGTGGGGAACTGTCGTGTGACTGACATACGCAGGACAATGCAGAAAGAAATGGTTGTGAATATTTTTCGGAGGATGATTCCGTTGATGACTGTATAGGGATACACAGATAAAAAGACTACAAGGAACCCTGAAAAGAAGAAGGCAGAGCTGGTGAAGAACCTCATATAGGCTGCCTTCCGGGTCAGTTTCAGTTCCACCCTGTGGAAAACAGAAGATGTGAGATGTTACTTTCTTTTTAAATGTCAGGTGTTATAGAATATAAAATCTGAACATACAGTCTATAGTTTGGGCAAGTTATAGAATCTCTCTTGGGCTCAATTAGCTCATGTGATTGTTAGTGAATATACCATGTTTTTTACAGAATACTTGTTAACATTGCTGTAAAACAATTAAGAACTTCAATTACTATCATAATGAAATTTTTAATTATATTATTAAAATTAATTTAAATTGTATTATCTAAATATATTTCAATTTTATATCTTTAGAGACTTCATTATTAAAACATGAAATGACGTGTGGAAGAGAAAGAGTCTAGCTTGGTTTTAAATAGCATTGGCAATGGCATGAGGAGAGATTCATAGAGGTTAACTTGGATACAAGACAGCCAAGAAATGTGTTACTGGGCATCCTCTTCTCCGAGCCATATCTACTGATGCTGAGGTACTGCACTAGCTTCCCAGAAGCTACTCTGCCGTCAAAGAAGCCAAGTCATTGTATTGTAGGTGTGTCTTCAAACCCTCCCTCTTCAGTGTAATCATCTGCAGTCAAGCCTCACATAGGTACAGTCCTCTCGTCTGAACTCCAACTGTGAACTATTTTTTTTAAGACACACAGGAAGGGGTTAAATGATTTAATGGGATGTCACAAGAACCGAGAGCAATATTCCCCTCAACCTCAAACCCACTCTTGCTCCTCCGCACTCTTGAAGCCATAAAGCTTCAACCAATACAGTGATCATCTGCAACCAGTACAGTCAAAGGCCAATGTTAAACACAAAAGGAGCAATAGTTGAGATGGTCTGGTGCAATGGGGTACCTGAGATGCAGACACTTCCACAGACCTCGAATTCAAAGAAACAACTGACGCTCTCATGTGGTAGAACTAAAAGGAAATATTTTTTAAGTCTTCAAAGAAAACAATGCACTACTTGAGCTCACTGACAGAGGTCATGTGCATAACCTACATTATGATCAGGCTAATTAGGTGCAGTGTTTTATCTTTCAGTAAATTTGTATTGAAGGTGGGTTATGGTTTGAGGTCTGCCTGTTTTACCTATGTCATCAAAAGGAAGTCAGTATTTCCTCATGATTCCATCACTAGAGAGAAACATAATACTTCCCTTGAGAGAGGTGGTTAAGCTTAGATGATAACATAGCAGAAAATCTAATAGAATGCAATCTGTAATACTTTTCTCTTAGGTTAGTATTTATAAAATGATAGAACTGTTTAAAAATGATATCAAGGTGTCAAAGTTGTTCAAATATATTAGACAGTTGACAAAGTTGGAAGGAAAGGTCACATAGGCGGAAAAATAGATCTGCAAAACCAGAACCATCGAGAAACTATTATAAAGTCCCTAACATTTTATGAGTTATAAAAATATTCTATCAGTTTCTTATAAAAAAATTACAGTCCCTTTATTACTGAAGAGCAATAAAAGGCGTATTTTTTTTTCAAGGAGCCTTTGGCCCAGCTCAACAGTGGCTCAGCTGAGGTGATCATCCTTCAGAAAAGCATCCCATCAGTCTCTCCTAGATCACTGTATTTGCTCTGCTGAGTAACAGCAATTCTTACTTTCCCTTTTATGGAAGCACTTTCCAGCTTTTTCAGGTAACAATTTCATGCTGTATCAGACAGGTTACAACCAGACAAATGCTATCAGAATTAGCCAAACCAAAACACAGAGTAGGAAAGATGGATTTCATCTTTTGAGGAAGAGATTGGTAAAATATCAATGTCAGAAAAAGTCAGCCACAAGAACAACTTGTCTGTGAGCTTATCAGGAAGCCTGAGAAAACTGGATCCTCTGATAACCTCACACCCCTTGCCATGGCTATGTTTACAGGCAGAGTGCTGTGGTGCACTCAACTTGTTAATGTGAAAAACAACTCTCCTCAACTGAACAATTCCCCAAGATCTTTGAGGACGTTTCTGGAAAGAAAATGCAATGTCTTCCTGGATTTATCTTGAAAGGCATAACAGAAACAGGTGAACAATAATGTTTGGGAAATAACTACTCTTTTGCTCTTTCTATTTACATGGCAAAGGACTTAACATTTCAGCATTTCCTTTGTTATTCCAATCACACACCTGAGGCTCAGTTACCACTGTCTATGGGTCTATGCAGCCTGAATATGAAACAGCCCAAATTCACACCATTGCAAAGATCACTTTTTCCCCTGTGAAATACTTCAAAATGTCCTGCTCTTTACATCAGTTGTCTCCATAATGATGCATCTACCCCAGAAGTCTAAAAGTTTTCCTTGATTGTAGTCCAGAGGACAGGGAAGCCAACTAAAGAAAATCAGCTATATGGCTATACCAATGCACAATTTTCGTTTACCCAAAATTATCTCGGTAATTACATCTCAGTCTATGCTGTACTCTTCTTTCTTTTATTTTTTTTATTGCCAGATATAATCTTTACTAATCTGTGAAAGGTTATCTGAGATGAAAGAAGACAACGAACACAGGTGCCGAGTACTGACTCCATCTCAGGAGATGGCTTTTGCTACAGGGACTGATTTCATCTCCTGTGAGCAATTTACATGGACAACACTGAAAAAAATCCCTTTGTCATTCCTCAGGTTCAGAATACCAGGTCCAGTTTGCCCAAATGTATGGAATACAGTGTCATACAGCATCTACCTTTCCTCTCAGAACTATTTAACAGTTCCACTTATGATCTCCAGTAGTCCCCAGCATCTTTGTCACTGTTTTAACTCAGTTAAGGGTACTAAACAATTATAAACAACTACGGAAGACTCATTCAGAAGGGATACAAATCCTCACAGTGCAAATGAACTACTTGATTAGCTATGTAAACCAGAGCCTGGCATGGTGGCACATGCCTTAAAGTTCTAGGCCATCCTGGTATAGATACATACTGAGTTCTAGGTTAGAAAAACCTACATAGTGAGACCCCGTCTCAAAAATAAAACAAAACATTAACTCATCAAAGTGACTTTATGCAACTGATGCATAAATAATAGTATAGCTTAGAACATATGTTTGAATTCTACTGGAGTAGTCGTTTTTAAATGTTAAGTATAAAATTGTAACAATATCAACTTACTCTCTCAGGTTTTCAATTAACTTTTCCATCGCTGATTCCCAACAATATGCCTTAACAGAATGGATATTATCAATAATTTCTGATGTGATCACAAGTCTTTCATTGATCTTTGCGGCTCTCTGTTCTCTGTAAACCAATCACTTGATCAACCAATCAATAACAGAAAGAAGTCAAATTATTTACTAATTACTACTCAAAATTTTAAGGAAATTCATATTTCTTTTATTATATAGATAAACATTTTGTTATTAAACAGATGGTAACAAAAGTAACTCTATCATTTAACAGATGCCTCTGAATGTCAAACAACCACCACTATATGAATTTTGGACTTTGTCCTTTATCCAATCCTTATCAAAGAGGTGATAACTTCTATTTTGTGAAACAAATGAAATTATAAATGGTTTTTTTAAAAAAAAAAAAAAAAGACCCGAGTCCCCAGATTGCAGCTTTTTATGACATTTCAGCTGGCAAACTCTATATGTTCTCTGTCATAAACATGTATTATGACTCATACCACAGATGCATTCCATAATAAAAGTAATAAAAGCTTTGGTAGAATGACATACAATATGGGGTAGGAAAAGCCAGTAAATTCCATACAAAATTTAGGCATTTCTTCCAGGTCATATAAATACTATAACCACTTTACCTAAATTTTATGAGTATAAAAATGTACAAAACCTTAAAACTTTTATAAAGAAATTCTGTAGACCAATGGGGGAAAAATACCCTTTTGGTATATGATGTATTACTGATACCATTAAAACAACCCCTTCTTAGTGATATCCCATAGTTTTCTGGTCCTGGCACAGAGAAGCCCAAGTTAAATTCCTTCAAGGTGTGACAAAGATCACTACCTGTACTTCACCATCATCTTCCCTAAAATAGCCTGAAGAAGGACAAGTATTATCAGTAAACCAAGGCCACAGAAAGCAGAGAACTGCAACAATTCCCAGAGAAGTCCCATCAGGAGAGCTACTTGTAAAGGAGCAATCCACACAAAATGTGCCAAGGCAAGTCCCTGAAAAACAAGAGCACAGAGAAGAGCAGCTGACATGTTATACTTCACCCTCAACAAACAAGCAAAGAAACACATGCTGGGGGAAGGGAAGAGTGCTGAGGATTTGTCCACTCAAGGAACTCATGGTTCTGATCACATTAAATTGTACATGTTCTTAGTATGAAAGCATAGTACTGGGCTTAATCAATGCATAGACCAGGTTCCTCAAAGAAAAAATTTCAAGTCACTGCATCTTAAAATACATTGTCATCCCCCTCCCACAGAGTGGAATGGGACTGGATATCCTAGGAATTTGCCCAGATTTTAATATCTTTTAAAAATAAAGCTAGTGTCCTCACATTAGACCAAGTGAGAACAAGAGGCTCTCCTCAGAGACTCGGTACACACACACACGAACCTGAATAGTTCAACATGGTACTCAATTTAACAGTAATTTGTTTAACTTTTGTTAAATTAAATACTAGAAATGAAAAGATAAATAAAACAAAGTATCTGTCCTCAAAGACCTTGAATTTATTTGTGACATAAGGCAGCACAGAACAAGAACTGCCCAAAGTATCATATTTAGCCAACATAAATAACAATTTAAAGTATTATATTAAAAGGAAGCAAAGTATGATAAGGATTAAGTTTCGAAAAACCTTATTAAGGGCAAGCTGGGGTATGTTTCAGTTGGGCAATTTTACCTGACCTCAGAATGGGTGCTCTGAGCCTTCCCAGCTTCCAGAAATAGCCGAACTAGGGATGGAAGGGACTTGACTACTTAGCACTGTTATCTGGTGCAGATAAATCTTTCTTTAGGGTTGTTTGATTTCTAATAAAATGCATAAAACATTTAATCAGTGGGTACATACTTCATCAAATTTGTTCAGGTTGTTGGAAAGAAGACTAACAAGTTGTCCAATACTTATTTTATCAAGAACACGGCTTGACAGCCTTAAAGTCTAAAAGAAAAAAAGAAGTTAGGTGATATCAACAAACAAAAGTAAAATGTATTCATAAGTAACACATTAGTAAAGGAGAGGACCTTATATATACTTCAAGTGGATGATCAGCCTTGTTTCATATTCATTAGGTTCATACTTTCTCAGCTTTATGACTATTCAACTGAAAAGCAAATATTACATTGAAATACATTTTTATATTAAAAAGTTTTTATATTAACTTTTTGACTTTGACAATAAGATTGATACTGTATTTAAATAGCCATTTGTAAAATGTTCGCTTGAGTCTTTTTTTTTTTAATCATTTTGTTTGAGTTTTAAGGGCTTTTTTTTTTAACATTGTTTTTTAGAATGGAAACAAATACTATCCTGAGTCAGGTAAGCCAGGCCCAGAAGGACAAATCCTACCAGTTCTTCCTATGTGAGGATCTCAACTGTGAACTTTTCGAATATTAAGTACAACAATGCGTTGGTAAAAATCAGAAGGATAAGAGAGAGGCATTAGAGAGAGGGAGGGAGGACAATATTATACAGCAGGCATGAACTGGAGGCCAGGGCTGAGAGATAATGAGGGTAGAGCCATCTCTGCAGGGACTCGGGTGGGAAGATGGGAGAGACCAAGGGGAGGAGAGAGGGTAACTAACAGTAAGGATAAATGAAAAAGCCACATGAAAAACCTCTGCTTTATAAGATCACCTTTAAAAATACAATCTTAAGACTTTATTAAAGGTAGCATGTCAGAAGCCAGATTCATAGGACAGCTAAGGGGTGTACAGTGCCCTAAGTGAGGTGTGAGCATTCACAAAGCAGTAGGGTAGAAAGCCACCTTCCCTCTGCTTTGGGTGGGAGAGGCATTCACTCTGTTGAATGGCTTCAGAATTGTTATTACCCAGTTTTATCTACGCTAGCTTTAGCAGAATGTAATTCCACATGGGACTGTCAGGTGAGGATACTGTTTGCAATAATACAATCTAATAAGCATAAAAATACATTGGCAGAGACTAATTTACTCATGATCTGTCTCTGTCAAACATAATGCAAGGAAGCACATGCTATCCCATGTGATAATGGAGTGTGTTCCCAAATAGCAATTATCAGGATGATTTAATATAGAGATTTGTAAACATTATTAATGCTTGCTTGTCTTGCCTGTATTGTATGTCATGCCTTGAGAAATTAATAATAGCTGCACATGTATACATATAAATATGTGTGTGTGTGTGAGTTTAAATTTATAGTCTGAGTATCACTATTGTACAGGTCTAAGAATAAAAGAGCTTTTGTTTTGTTTTGGTCTTTTGAAAAAAGGTTTATCTGTGTAGCCCTGGCTGTCCTGGAACTTGCTCTGTAGACCAGGCTGGCCTTGAACTCAGAGGTCCATTTGCCTCTGCCTCCTGAGTGCTAAAATAAGAGGTGTGTACCACCAGTGACTAAGAATGAAGTTTTAAACCAAGCAAGCAAGCAAGCAAACAAAAAGATCCTTAAAAAGTTTAAATAGAGGTCTCCTTCCTGGATGATGCTTCTCTCAAAAAGCCACCAATAGTCAAAGTTCCAGTGCTGGGTATGGGACAGCTGCCTATGAGTGACTGACCAAGGAGGCTTTTAGCAATGCTCTTGGTTACCCGCCAGAATTTGATGGTAAGGCTCTGCTGCTGAAAATACTGTATACATACTACTGTCACAAGACATGGAGCTGAGCTGCAAGCTTCCTCCCTACTGGCTGGCTTTAATAATGCCAGAGGTGTACAGGACACAAACTGCTAGGGAAGACAGCATCATCAGTCTTACCCAACTGGGACTCTAATGAGCTACAGTAACCATGTATCTTTGTAAAATGTGCCCTCTGGTGCAGCAATAGCATGCTTTTTATGGGGGTAACTAGCTCCACAGCAGGGAGCTTACGCTTGCTTCTGTAACCCTGGCTAAGAGTCTCCGCTTTAGAAGGTCTCTGGCTACAGGTGGCAGCCAGTTAACTGATGTTCTACTCAATGCTCATATTATCAAGCTACCTTCTTACTTTTTCTCTTCATACCATAGATTAGGGATTGTACTCAGAGAAGTCTCTTACGACATTGGATACTGGTGAATGCAGAAACCTACAACTGACCCCAATGTGGTTTGACCGTGTGTGAGATGGCTGAATCACTCACAGCCCTGCCCCGTAACTCAGAGAACATGGCAGAAGAGGGGGCACAGAGAATACAGGAGTTGAGTGTAGGAAAGGCAGACAGTAGGAAGTGTTTTCATAGGACTTATCAGTCACGCTCATGAACTCTTTATAGCTGAGGCTATCTGCACAGGATGAAACATATCAGGATGGATGGAGGCAGTCTCATGCTTGTTAGGGAGGAGTGTCATATTATCTTGTCACTGGTGTCATATTTATATGTCAAACATATAAGCTTTTCCTGCTCCACTAAATAATCTCCCACCATGCTCTTATTAAACTCCATGGACCACACACAAAGACATGGAAGTAGGAAGGTACTTGCTAAGATGAGTTCCAGTTGAAAAGGGTAGGGAATGATGGAGAAAATGAGGATAAAGATGACTGAACTTAATTATATGTATAATAAAATATAAAATAATAAAAATGTATAAAATTATGAATAAAAGATAAAATCTAAGATAGTGAAACCTGGTCTTAATTTTCTCATAAATTATTTCACCAACTCTGTGGATCTGTCAAAGTCAATAAAAGCATGTTATGAGTAACTGAATCAATATTTTTTTATTGATTTTTATTGAGCTCTACATTTTTCTATGCTCCCCTCTCTGCTTCTCCCCTCCCCCAAGGTCTGAATCAATATATTTATGTTTATAAAACAAAGTCATCAATTTTGTTTTATTATTTTTTTTTGTTTTGTTTCGTTTTGTTTTTTGAGACAGGGTTTCTCTGTAGCTCTGGAGCATATCCTGGAACTAGCACTTGTAGACCAGGCTGGCCTTGAACTCACAGAGATCCGCCTGCCTCTGCCTCCTGAGGGCTAGGATTAAAGGCGTGTGCCACCACCACCTGGCCAAAGTCATCAAATTTTACAAAGAAAATAGATCATAAAAGATCATTAATTAGAAACATTTATTTATTGACCTATGCATTAATGATTTAACATTATTAAATGATTTCATTATTAATAAAAGAGAATAATCCTTTGTAAAATTTAATAGGTTATTTGTTGTTAGATGGCTTTGACACATTTATTGTTTCATCTCATCGTATATTTGTTGAGCATTTAATAGATTCAAACCACTGTCCTGAATGCATTAGAAATTAATATTTATTAAGAAATACTTCTTGTTTGGGAGCAACCTAGAAATATATATATTTATAAATATAGAAATTATTTCTATAAATATATGTGTGTTAATGAAGACAGAAAGTATAGTGGGCTCAGACTTTGGATTAGAAAAATATGAATGACTATATAGAGACAGAAATAAAACAATGGATAAATTTTAGACAGGCCAACACAAAAAGTGTCATGGTAGTTAATCACAAAATATTACTAGAGTAATAGGAGGGGAGGGAGCACTCACTGAGGTAAATAACAGGTGTTACATGTGTCTTAGAGAAAGTTTTGGCATCAGGAAAAGTTATACACAGGGTAAAACATGAAGCCGCATGCATAATATACACACGGTAAATGTTTATTGTTATTTTGGTAATTTTCATATTCATGGGCAAGTTTGTGTTTATATTCATTATTTTCAGTAAAATGTATTATAGTTTCCAAATTTTAAAGGGAGCAACTTTCTGTACTATATAATTTAAAATACTTTAGGAAGGATCATATATGCCATGGGCCTGAAACAGGATGAATATGGGGAAGGATATGAAACATGGAGAGAGCAAAGACAAAGCGCAATTAGGACCAACCAAGAGCAACACGAAGATGCACGCACACTCTGGCATGAGCCAACACAGGAATGCAAGTGTGGTTTGCAAGATAAACTAAATCATCAACCTCACAGGTAGCTGATGTTGAAATGGAAATGCACATGGAAGAGCTTCAGACTCTTCATTAGTATTTCTAAAAAGCGTGTGTGTGTGTGTGTGTGTGTGTGTGTGTGTGTGTGTGTGTGTGTACTATTAAATGAGGACTTGGTCACAAACTAACCATACTCCTTATTTTACTTCCCATCCCCTTTGCCTCAGTAATATATTTCCACACTTTTGTTTTTACTAATGCCTGAAAACAATTTCATGTCAAAGATTGGGATTTGCCTATTCTAAAAATTTGAAGTAGTTTTTAATATAGTTCTTCATTTAGTTATAGGTTTTATATTCATTTAAAGAATAAAAAATAAAAATTACAGTACCTGCAGTAGAGAGTTGTGGGTAAATAAAATTAGATCACATTTAATTCATTTATTAGTATAACATATATAAATATACATATATATATATATCCTTAGTTATCAGCATTACAATATAAAGTCATTACTTCTTAACAGGTATTTATTAAAGTAAATTGAATATTCTATGATAGCAAGTTCTGTTGATTGTACATTACACATGATCTCTAAAAAGTTTTGTTGATTTATCATGGGAATTAGGATTTGATGAGATTGTAGTTTAAGAGATTAAATTAAACTTCTGACTCCCTTTTGTTCTTCTCGGCTTCCATAAAAGCCCTTTTTGAACAATAAAGTATGGCTATCAAGATTTTATTACACTGTTGGCCTTGAGAGTGTACTATAATGGTGTTATGGATTACTTGTTAGAGGTCAATTTCCGATCCATAGCCCTTATAAGCCAGGTACATAAAGTTTGTCATTGAAGAAAGAAAACAGCAAAGAAAAAGGGAAGATATAAATGATACCACCAATGTATATGTCTTTGAATACTTGGTAGGAGAAAGCACATACACAGATTGGAGAAAGCACAAGCCATTGAAATAACTTTGAATTTTGTTAGAAATTTAGACCACATTTAGGTAGCTAAATGTTCATTTGAATTGATTTAAATCATGCCTAGAGTATTTAGGCTCTTGTCTAGCTAACACATGTAGAAAAGAGAAATAAGTTATGATTTCAATGCATTGGTATTTCAAAACCTTTATAGTTAGAGGACTTGCTGGGTGACAAAAATCCAAATCAAAGTAAGACAGTAGATGCAAGTTACCACTGTGAGACAGTCACCACCTATGCTTAGGTTAACCATGACAATAACATACTGAATTATTATTAACAAATATAAAGACAGATATCATTTTACCACAAGATGATATTTTATAAATGACTTTCATCCTGACATTTGTCATTTTAACTGAAAAAAGAGCGGATTAAAAAATTGATGGTGGCTTCTTCTTCTTCTGGAAAACACCAAATGGCGGATGACGCCGGTGCAGCAGGAGGGCCCGGAGGACCCTGGGAGGTAAAGCTGAAGACAAGGAGTGGATTCCCGTCACCAAGCTGGGCCGCCTGGTTAAGGACATGAAGATCAAGTCCCTAGAGGAGATCTACCTGTTCTCCCTGCCCATTAAGGAATCTGAGATTATTGACTTTTTCCTGGGAGCTTCCCTAAAGGATGAGGTTCTGAAGATCATGCCCGTGCAGAAGCAGACTAGGGCAGGCCAGCGGAGCAGGTTCAAGGCTTTCGTCGCTATTGGGGACTACAATGGTCACGCAGATCTTGGTGTCAAGTGCTCCAAGGAGGTAGCCACTGCCATCCGAGGGGCCATCATCTTGGCCAAGCTTTCCATTGTCCCTGTGCGGAGAGGCTACTGGGGGAACAAGATTGGCAAGCCCCACATTGTTCCTTGCAAAGTGACAGGTCGCTGTGGTTCTGTGCTGGTGCGTATCATCCCTGCCCCCAGAGGCACTGGCATAGTCTCTGTTCCTGTGCCCAAGAAGCTACTGATGATGGCTGGCATTGATGACTGCTACACATCAGCCAGGGGCTGTACTGCCACCCTGGGCAACTTTGTCAAGGCCACCTTTGATGCCATCTCTAAGACCTACAGCTACCTGACCCCCGACCTCTGGAAAGAGACTGTGTTCACCAAGTCTCCTTATCAGGAATTCACTGACCATCTTGTGAAAACCCACACCAGAGTCTCTGTTCAGAGGACCCAGGCTCCAGCTGTGGCCACCACATAAGGGTTTTTATACAAGGAAAATAAAAATGAATTAAGTCTGTTAAAAAAAAATTGATGGTGATTTAGCTCACTATTATAGCACTTGTCTATTGTGTGTGAAGCCCTGCAGTAATTCAAGAAACAACAAAAACTCCCAAAGCAAAACCACTCAGATCCTTTTCTTAAAAAAGGGCATCTGTGATATTGTTAAGTTATAGAAGGTACTTAACTGTCTACTGAGGTAAATTGAATTACTAAGGATAAATAAAACAGTACTTATTCCTGCCATTTATTTCACAGACAGGCAAAATTGAGATCTATTTTCATACTTATCCTAAATTTTTAGAGCTCACAATCTAATTCAGGGCATCGAAGATATGCCATGTAGAATACCTGAGACTGTGCAGGGTGACAAACCCAGCAAAGAACTTGCTGTCATACAGGAAGCCCTGAGTTCAATCCCCAACATTGAAATAACAAAACAAAATCAATAAAAAACACTCCCCCCAAAAGTATTACCTTCTTATAAATCAAGCTAAACATAGCTATTCTCATCTTCATTCCAATGCGATGAAGACCAAAAATGGCTGGATGAAGAAGCAATGTTCTGATAATGAAGAGAAGGCACAAGCCTATGCCTAAGTAAATGGCAATGGAGCGCTCCATCTTGTTATCTGGGTCATAGGAAGCTATGATTCTTCCTAGCAAGAGGGGCTGGACGGCCTTGGTGACTTCCTGCAGAAGAAGAAAACAGATTAAATTTCATTTCCTTGTCTTGAAATACCTTCACAATCTCATTATAAAATATTTTTCTTTACAGAGGATTTGAAATGGCTTTATAGAGAGAATCAAGTCATCTATGAAATTGATGTTGTCTTTAACTTGTAAAATTCTAAAATAAGATTTGGTTATTACTTCAAACTCTACTATAAGCTATAGTAATAAAAACAGCTTGGTATTGACTAAAAATAGACATTTGGACCAATGGAATCAAATCTAAGACCCAGACATTAATCCACACACCTATGATCACCTGATTTTTGACAAAGAAGCCAAAACGGTACAATGGAAAAAGGAAAGAATCTTTAACAAATGGTGATTGCATAACTGAATACCAACATGTAGAAGATTGCAAATAGATTTATATCTATTGCCATGCACAAAACTCAAGTCCAAGTGGATCAAGGAACTCAATATAAATTCAGTTACATTGAACCTGATAGAAGAGAAGAAAGTGGAAAGTAGCCTTGAACACACTGGCACAAAAGAAAACTTCCTAAATATAACACCAGTAGCATAGAAACTGACAGTAAGAATCAATAAATGGGACTTCCTAAAGCTGAAAAGCTTCTCTAAGGCAAAGGACACAGTAAATAAGACAAAACGACAGCCTACAGAATGAAAAAAAAGATCTTCACCAACCCCACATCTGATAGAGGGCTGATCTCCAAAATATATAAAAAACTCAAGAAACTAGACATCAAAATACAAAATAACCCAATTAAAAAATGGGGTACAGAGCTAAACAGAATTCTCAGCAGAAGAATTTTCTATGTCTGAAAGACATTTACCATATTGTTCAACATAATTAATCATCAGGGAAATGCATATCAAAATGACTCTGAGATACTATCTTATACCTGTCAGAATGGCTATGATCAAAAATACTGAGGGCAACTTACATGGAACACTCCTTCATTGTTGGTAGGAATGCAAACTTGTACAGCTACTTTGGAAATCAGTATGGCAGTTTCTCAGAAAATTGAGAATCAATTTATCTCAAGGCCCAGGGATATCACTCTTGGGTATATTCCCAAAGGGTAATCAACCATACCAGAAGGACACTTGCTCAACAGTGTTCATAGCAGCATTATTTGTAATAGCCAGAATGTGGAAACTACCTAGATGCTTCTCAACTGAATAATGGATAAAGAAAATACGGTACATTTACACAATGGAGTATTATTAAGCTTTAAAAAAACAACGACATCATGAAATTTGCAGGCAAATGGGTGGGACTAGAAAAAACCAACCTCAGTGAGGTAACCCAGACTCAGGAAGACAAATACAGTATGTACTCACTCCTAAATGGATATTAATGTAAAGCAGAGGATAAACAGACTACAACCCACAGCTCCAGAGAAACTAGATCAGGACAAGGAAGACCCTAACAGGGACACATGTATCACCCTGGGAAGGGGAATTAGTTGAGATCTCCTGGGTAAACTGGGGGTGAGAGTGGGTGGTAAAGGGAAGGGGACGGTGGATGAGCACATGAGAGAACATGATGGTAGAGGGGGAGAGGGATGAAGTGGGAGAGCAATGAAAAAGAGATCTTGGTAGAGAAAGCTACGATGGGGTTAGGGAGCAACCTGGTGGTAGGGAAATTCCCAAGAATCCATAAGGATGACTCCAGTTAAGACTCCTAGCAGTAGTGGAGAGGGTGCCTGAACTGGCCTTCATCAGATTGGTGAATACACCAACCATGATTATAGACCCTTCATTCAGTAACTGATGGAACCAGATGTAAAGATCCACAACCAAGCATTAGGCCAAGCTCCGAGACCAATCGAAAAGAGGTAGGAGGGAATATATGAGCAAGGGAGGTCAAGAACATGATGGAGAAATCTACAGAGACAGCTGAAACAAGCTTGTAAAAACTCATGAACTCTAGACTGACATCTGTGGAGCCTCCGCGGGACCAAACAAGGCTTTCCATATGTGGGAGACAGTGGTGAAGCTTGGACTATCTGAGGGGCCTCTGGAAGTAGGACCAGGATCTATCCCTGGTGCCTGAGCTAGCTTGTAGGAGCCCATTCCCTATGCTGGAATGCCATGCTCAGCCTTAATGCAGTGGGAAGGGGCTTGGTCCTGTCCCAACTTAATGTGAGAGACTTTGTCGACTCCCCATGGCGGCCCTTACCCATTGGGAGAAGTGGATAGGGGGTGGACTGGAGGGGAGCAGGGGGCATGGGAGTGGGTGGAGGTAGAACCGTGGTTGGAATTTAAAATTAAAAAAAAAAAGATTGGTTACTAGTTTACAGCAAAAGTCACATCGAGACAAGTTTTGTGAGGTGTTCGCTAAAACCTGAATGAATAGTGGCTTCAGTAAGGCATATACTAGGACACACCTTGGGCCAGTTCCAACAAACTCATCAACTTTTCAGTAGTCTTCAACTGACTGCCAGCCAGGCTGTTTATCCAGTTAACCATCCCTTCTAAATGCACATGGTCAGGTTTGAACCCAAGAACTCTAAATCTTATCCATTTTGCTAAGCAGCCTTCAAATTAGGAAGACATTATCTCCCAATTTTTTCTTATAACGACTTACTTATAAGTGAAACAGAAATTTAGGGCTAAATCCCACAAGAAGATTAAGACAGATGTGATCCTAATTGGTTATCTCTAAGTCTGACTGACCTACCCCATCACTGTTCAGCATTTTTTGCTCTTACCCTTAATTTGCTTTTCATTGTTATCTACAATGGACTTTCCAAATCTCAAGTGCCAATACAACCTGTCCCATCATTCCCAAAAGATGACCATGCTCTCTATATCACTTTCCTCCCCAAAGGAAATTACAATCGACAATAGCTACTGCTCATTCTGACTTTATATACAGTGCTTTATCTCATTTATATACGGTATAAAGCTCTGAAATAAGAGAAGGTTGAAACCTTTAAAAAAGCTTCTAAAATAATCACAAAGATGCTACATCATTTCCTTTCACGTGTCCATATTTTAAATGGATTTGAATTATAGAAAATCAAAAGGCAGGGATGAAAAAGAAAAATTTTAACCTCCTACCTAGTTAAAACATACTAATAGTTTGTGTGATCTAGTGATTAAAACTTGATTTTTAAAAAGCAAAGTATACAAAATACTTCTTACATATGCTTCATATTTTTATTACATGGCAAACATTTAGCATATTTAGATGTAGAATTAAACTAGAGATTAAACAGGCACATTCAGGGTGGTAGGGCCTAGATGTGACTTTTAAATGTCATATAAATGTCCTCATAGTGTTTTGTTTTTACCTAAAAGCATTTTTTTTGCATTTTTCTTATACATATCATATAGTTACCTCATTTGCTCTAAATGCTATATAGCAAGCCTTCTTATGACTATATTGGGTTGTCTATGCCTGCATAGTGACAAATGTGTTGTTTTTATACTTGGATATTATGACCTTGATTGTTTTGTAAAGTGAGAAAAACCAAGAGACAAGTTAGAGACTATATTAAATATCATATTGCACAAAATATAACATATAATAGTTATATTGTATTATAAATACATTATATATAATAAAAAATTATAACTTGTATTACCGTAAATGGAACGCCCATTCTACATATTACTACTACTGTGTTAGATTTCAACTTGCGTCAACTAAGAGGACATACTCATCTTTTGAACAACAGGTCACCCCACAAAGACACCGGTAGTATTCCTCTGGAAAAGCAGATACTCAGTTTGCTTCTTCACAGGAAATTTCCAAAGACAGGATCATATGTAGGTCGCAGCATAACCCTCGCTACCACACAGTGCTGTTACCTCTCAGGGACAAAACCAGCACTTCCAGCCTCTCTCTGCCACTCCTTTTCCTAACCTCTTTTCTGTATCATGTTCTCTAATATTTACAATGGAACCATTCATAGGTCCACCTGACATGCTTTTTAAATGTGGGAGAACACCCACAATGGTAATTGATACCCAGCTTACTCCATAAATTGCAGGCCTTCTCACAAACCACCGCTGGTACCTGAAAGCTGAGTGTCCTCTGTTGCTTGGACTACTTTCAGAAGCACAAGTGCCCTCGTTTCCACCACATGAAATAGTAAACCCAAACAGAATTGCATCCATTGGAAAATAATGTAAAGCTATTTTGGGTAGTATAATATCCAGTTAAATATTTAAAAATTTTTATAGAAGGTAGAATTTACCTTAGGAAGTAGAAGAAACTTAATAGCAATATTTAAGACAATATGGACAGTAAACTCAGGACCATAAAACTCAAACTCCTTTTTTACACTAACTTTTGAGAATCTTATACACAAATATACTGTATGTGTCACTTTTACAACTCCCTCCCTCTCTTCAAACTCCATCCATGCCTACTCTGACTTCCTCTTAAGTTCATAACCTCTTTAACTATTCTTAGCCCAGTGTATCTACTCTCTGTATACCCTCGGTCACTTCTATTGTTTGGACAGTTCTCTTCATTGGCAAACTCTGGTAATTCAGAAGGTTCCCTCCTATAACATCATCCCTGAAAGTATGAGCTGAGTATAAGAATACTATGCAGAGGCTAAAGAATACCTTAGGTAATTGTACTGATTCATTTCTTTACACACACATACACAGAGCTCAGAGAGTTAAACAATGTGAGTTCAGAAGACCGTCTGGGGTCCGGAGTTTTGACACATGACCATAATCCTATCTTGGGAGGCTGAAAAAGGAAGATTATGAAATCCAGGCCAGTCTGCACACACTTTCTTCCAACCAAAGACCATCTGTCATCTGGATAAGTGAACGTGCAAAAATAGCTAAAGAGACTGCACTCATATGGGAATAATTTTAAGTTTCAGAGTAGCCTCCCAGGGGAAGTTTGAACACATGTCATGGTGGATATACCTGGGCTATCATAACATTTTCAAAGGCCAGAACTCAAAGTCACTAGGTGAATACATATCCTTAAACCACTTCCACTGTACCTGACAAAGTCAGATGTTTCTAGAAACAGGAAAGTCTGCATTGAGTGGACAGATTATAAAGGAAAGTTCAGACAGAAACAGAAAGGCAAACTGAGGTTTGCAGCTAAATTATATGGAACTATCTCAAGGTATCTTTATATAAAACCATTTTAAAAAACTACAAGTTGTGGAGCTGGGGGTTAGTTCAGGGGTAGAGTGTTTGTCTAGCATATGGGGTTTCAGAGTACTTTGTTATATTTTGTGCAGCCACTAAGTAATATCATTCATCTGTTTTAAGCATGTTTTATATAGCTTTACCTTTAGAATATTAGGGCCGGTAATACTGAGAAATCAACTAACAGAATACCAGTATCATGCTGAACAACCCAGGAGTATCACAATGACAACAGAGAAACTAATCTAAAAACAGTATTGTGTCTGGGAAAAGTTCCAACAAAGCTGGATATAAACACTCCTGGTTAACCATAGAAAGAGGCTCCTTCACAGTCAGGAACTGGTGCCATAGCCTCTGCAGTCAGGAAAACAAAAGAATACTGGCTATTATGGCCACTTAACATCTTAATGAAACTTCTAAGGTAACTATGTAAGAAAAATGATTGCTATGAGTGTTATAAATAAAACAAAAAGCACCATCATTAATACAGAATGGGATTGACTAGAGAGACTATTAAGTACACTAAAAACTAACTGAACTAAGGAAAACTAAGTAGTGCAAAGATTATGTTTCCCCTAATATATTTTATAAGATTTATGTGTATTTTAAAAATAAACAAATTAGCAGCAGGAGAGGGACTATCTATTTACATTGCCACAAGAGTTCCAATGGCCATACAATACCTAATAAGTGTATCTAATCAATAAATATTCGTTAAATAAAATTTATTAAATATAAAATTATTGTAAATTCCATTTGGAAATAAATGCTAATTGAAACCACTGCAGAATAAAAACAATGTGAGAATTTAAGTTAATGACTATTAAACCATAAAACTATACATGTCACAAGACAAAGAAAATGTAATGATTTATCTGGAAACTCCAGGAAAATATCCAATATAAAATAATTTAAGATAAACCAGGCGGTGGTGGCTCATGCGTTTAATCCCAGCACTCGGGAGGCAGAGACAGGCGGATCTCTGTGAGTTAGAGGCCAGCCTGGTCTACAAGAGCTAGTTCCAGACAGGAACCAAAAGCTACAGAGAAACCCTGTCTCAAAAAGTCAAAAAAATAATAATAATAATTTAAGACAAGCCAGGCCAACTAGAGTTACATAGTAAGATGCTTTCTTTAAAAAAATTTTAATTAATTAAAAATTAAGAGAATAAAGTTATAAGGCTAATAAAGTTTAGAGAGAATATTCTAGTATCAAATAGACAAACACACTAAGAATAATAGAATAAAGGGCCAATTTACATACATAAAAAGAAAAGTAAATGCATAGCGACTATATAAAAGCATAAATATTATACTAGTAAAAATAACTATATTTTTTCACTCAGAAATTTTAAAGATGATATATATCAAATGGTGGCAAAGTATTAACTTTCCTATCGTTATACTAGAAAATTAAGTTACATATTTTCTAGCGATATTTGTAAACTATGGAAGTTAGCTAGAAGTTACACCAGTGTATATCAAAGGACTACTTTCACACTAGCCATAATACAAAAATAATTTAAATATTCACTAACTTGTAATTTCATCTTATGTAATTTATTTCAAAAATTACAGTTCAATTAGAGGATTTATTAATTATGTAGAGAACATCTAATGAAATACAACAACATTTACAAATACATGAAGAACAGAAACAGACTTGTACACATTAGCTAAAGGAATGCTCACCCTATCTTTCATTAAGCAAATATTCTGATAGAAAATAAAGGGAGAACTATCAAATTATTTGGAGGTGGATACTTGTTACTCTGAAGATGAGTAAAAATTCCTTACTTTTCAAAAGCGATGCTGTGGACCTCAGTATCTGGTTGCAGCATCTAGGAAAGACAAATGGGGCAGGAGCTCTACACAGAGAAGCAATAATTACTTGAAATAGATCAGGCTTATGGAGTGTTCAGAATGCAAGTATCTGCTTTAGTCAGAGAAGCAGCCAGATATTGGGGCTCATGGGATGGGACGGAAAGATGAGAAATGAATCCTCGATAGCAGGCCTCCAGATTTGCTAAGAGCATTCATGTTGAAGGGAGCTATAAAAGTTAAAGTGCCCAAGGCAGAGCCTCTGCATGTTCAGAATTACCCCAAACACCCTTCCTTCAGTAGCAAGAGGCTTGGATTCAAAGGCTTGTGTTTGTCTAAATACAAGAGACAGATCCTCCTTTATAACAGTCTGAAGAATTTTTAAGAACTGTGACATTGTGAGTAGCAGGAATTCTTTAAGCCCTTTAACTTTCTGGGATGATTTAAGTTGAGCTAATATTTACTTCTGTGCAGGGAAGAACACAAGGAATCAAGAACACTTTAGAGAAAACACCTGTGAATTCTTGTAGCAACAACTGCTCTCTAGTGATCATATTCTGTCAATGGTACGTTTACTGGGTCCCTCTACTGAGCTTCCTTTAGATTACCCCTAGATTATCCTCAACTGACTCTCATACTCAAGTTTTCAATAGCCCACTGCTCTTCTGCACTGGAAGTCCTAAATATTAAAGACAATGTTATTTATCTGGCTGCTGAGTCAGATACAGAAAAAGCAAGTGCATAGTCAATGGGGACGTACCATAACTAATATGATTTAAAATTGCATCACTGTTGTAGAAATAAGGTTCTTTCTGATGGTATTTCCTTTTTCTTAATCTTTCACAGTTGAAAGTAAATTCTATAGTGCTTTTTTCTATCAGTATTGCAGCCAACAAAATCGTCCTTATCCCACAATGATCATGAGACCAAGAATAAACACATTCTTAATGTATGTCCCCTACATCTAGACAAGAATTACAGCAGTTCCCATAACCTTTGCTTACTTAATGGGAAGAAGCAATGTTCAGAGAGTACACTACGAACAATAGGGCAATGGCATCAGTTATTCGACAAGATAGAAACTCATGAAAATGGCTAAAATTTCTCCCACTCTCACTGCAAGTCCTTAAAAGAATAAAGAAAACAGAGGCTGGTAATAGCTGTAGAAATGAGAATACTGGGAAAGCTTGGTTAATAGCTACAAAATAACAGATGAAAGGAATACATTCTATTAAGGTGACTATAGTTAATAATATTTCAAAATAGCCAGCAGAGATGTTAATGATCTCGTCACAAAGAAATGATAGATGTTAGAGTGATTTCTATGTTAATTACTTCCAATAGGTCATGAAAGTCATATATTGAAATATATACTCTGTATATATTTATACACATTTGTATATGTCAAAATTTTTAAAATAAAAAATTAAGTTGAAAAAAACTAATAGATCAAATGCCTTGGAAGTTATACTTACCTAAATAAGATCTAGTTTTCAACATTTTTACAACTTTGAACTGTGTGGATACAGTAAGGCTTTGTTTGGCAGGGGAAGAGAGGAAGAGAGGGGTAAAGCAGCTTCAGCATCACTACACTGTTCCCTGTTCATGCTCATGCCTTCTTACTTTACACTCAGCTGCTCTCTCCCATCAGGACCTTTCCTTCACAGTCAGAAATTTGATCTTTAGCTTTAAGAGCTACGACAGGTCCAGAGAAACATGCCAGGATTCAGGTTAGCTCAGAAGCACTTTGAATCATTCATTCATAATTAATACATTGTGAATAACCTAGAGATTTTTCAGCTAGATATTTTTAATTTTGAAAGTTTTAATACTTCTTCATATTTACTACATTTCTCTGTTCTTAGATTCTACTCATTAGTTTATCTTGACTGAAAAGAGCTTCAAATTCTTTAGGTGTGCTCACTGATAAAAAATAACCTCAAAGATACCTTTAAAAGATAACTGATTATTCTTTCTCTCTCTGTCTATATGTGTGTGTATTTCATAAAACATATTATATTAGACAAAATTATATTGGTTTTATACATATAGATATTTAGAGATTTAACCATATATAATAGATTTATAATATATAATAATATAAAACATTATTTATTATATGTCAATATAATATATATAAATCTATTTATGTATAAATATGTAATGAGACTATAATATACATGAAATTACTTACAAAGAAATAATCATCTATGTACTTATATTCATGAAGAAGTGTGTGTGTGCAAGTGTGTCTGTATTGAGAAAAGTGCCAGAAGAATTTCTTCTAGAAGAAAACAGCATTAGAAAACATTCTGAGCCTAATTATAGCCAATTTTGTCAGTATAAATTGTTAATGAATCTTTCTTGGGCAGGATAAAGTAAAATTCTTTAAGTCGTATAGCTGTACATGAGTTCTTACAACACTTGAGGGAAGCCAAAGCCCTGCTAAGGTTAAAAGGCCAGAAGGAGTACAGCGCAATAACAATCCAATGGAACAGACAGCCACAGCATTACTGGCTGAGCTGTTAAAGCAGACGTATTGTATTCCCGTTGGTCATCCTTCTTTACAGGCTACAACCAAGCATTCAAAGTGACGTCCTGATGATGCAAAAAACAACACCCAAGTCAGTTTGGAGATCATCTGGGGAACACACCCAAAGTCAGTAAACATCACAAAGCCCGGGTTTCCAGGCTTGCTCTTTACAGTGATGACAACATAGTCTGCTGACAAATACATTCAAGTGTACCTCACTGTCTCATTTAAAAAGTTTGACTACTTTCTGGGAAACATTTCAATGTGTGTGTGTATGTAATATATATGTGTATATGTATATGCTCATATATATATATATATATATATAAAATTTCAAAATATCATAAACATCCCTCCACATAATTGACTGAACGGGGCCTTATTCTTGTCAAGGCATTGTCTTCTAATATTCTCTTTCTGAATACAGAAAAGTAATGTTGCCAGTAGTCTCATATACTATTAAGATGTTATGATCTGTATTCATAAAAGAGAAAAATTTTAAACAAGTAATTTGCTTTTCTGGATCCATATTAATTATGATCTGTAAATTGAAGCCTGCATTTCAAGGGTTTCCACTTAGTTTTAGGTGATCTGTACTTAGAGTTGTAATGGATTCTTAAGAGAACCCTTCATAATTCTATAAGCACACAACTACTTACTATATCTCAATAATATATGGCACTGAATTTACCAGTGAGAGTCTTACCCCTAGGTATAACAAGATTCCATAGAAGATGAATTTCCAAAAGAAGCATCGCCGAAGGGCGTTGATAAGCTTGGGATTCTTCTTTGACGCTTGTTCCCTGTCCCATTCTCTGCAAAGAATAAGAAAGTGGGATCAACGAGCTGCAGCTGCGAGTCTCTGAGTTGCTCTAGTTCCCTTCAAGATTCCATCCACAAGTATATGTGTTCAAGATTAACACAACACGATGACAGGATCAAACCTTGTGAAGTCTCTCCAGTGCCAGCTACTCAGTCAGATATCTGGCAGAATTTGATGCTCTTCCATGTAATCACTCTACAGAGCTTCATTACATGAAACTACCCAATTGTGTATGTTACGGAAACGTACTGGGCTTCTTCAGAGTGATGGCAAGGGTGAACAAATGACAGACCACACTTAGAATGCATTCGTGCTCAGAATAAGATGCAAAATTAGATATTCCAAGTTCCCTCGATCTCATGCTATTTATGTTTTTAACTGTCACAGATTTCACAATATTCAACTTTCAAACAAAATCACAAATTAAAAAAATCAGGCAGATTTTTTTGTTTTACATTTTTTTAACCTTTTACTTTCCTCCCTCCAATGCCTCCTCTGTCCCCCTCATCCTCATTCCTTCTCAAATCTATGTCTCTTTGTCTTTGATTGCAACATGTATTACTGTAACATATAAATGCAACCTTCTGAGTCCTTGTAGTGTTGTGTAACAGCGTAAACAAATACAGACAGATTCTAAAAATATATACAGCTTTAATGGGGAAATAGACTTACAGAACCACTGTTCCCAAGGAGACCTGGAAAGCAGAAGGGGCAGCTGGGAGCACACTCGCCAGATTTATAGGTAAACATTAGCCCGAGGCAAACACGCCCCCTAAGGGGCTGGACTTATCCCTACAGTGTTGCTTGTGCACATGATTTCAGGGATGACCCTTGGTATGGGATAGTCCATTAGGGAGCACACCTCTGGAAAGGACCATTTCTCTCTCAGTTACCTTTAGTTCTTTGTCTAGGGGTGTGGCTCATGGAAGAAGGGGCTGAGCACTTTAAGAGCCACATTGCCAGAAAGTGTACTGTCAGATGTGTCACCTAGAAATGACAGGGAAGCTACACCCATGATACTTCAACAATCTGGTTGCCTAAAACAGACCTAAACAATCACTACACCAATTGACATACTAATGAAAGGGGACCATCGGGTGAATGTTTTAATGATTTAATAAAAGAAAAATCTATTTGGATTTTTTTCTTTTGATTTTTTTTCTTTTTTTTATTAAAAAAAAATTTCCGCCTCCTCCCAGCCTCCCGTTTCCCTCCCCCTCCTCCCACCGTTCTCCCCCTTCCCCCCACTCCTCTCCCCCTCCCTCTTCAGTCTGAAGAGCAGTCAGGGTTCCCTGCCCTGTGGAAAATCCAAGGTCCTCCCCGCCTCCATCCAGGTCTAGAAAGGTGAGCATCCAAACAGGCTAGGCTCCCAAAAAGCCAGAACATGAAGTAGGATCAAAACCCTGTGCCATTGTCCTTGGCTTCTCATCAGCCCTCATTGTCCACCATGTTCAGAGAGTCTGGTTTTATCCCATGCTTATTCAGTCCCAGTCCAGCTGGCCTTGGTGAGCTCCCAATAGATCAGCTCCACTGTCTCAGTGGGTGGGTGCGCCCCTCGCGGTCCTGACTTCCTTGCTCATCTTCTCCCTCCTTCTGCTCCTCATTGGGACCTTGGGAGCTCATTCTGGTGCTCCAATGTGGGTCTCTGACTCTATCTCCATTAGATTTTTAAAGAAAAAGCATGAAAATATCATCATTAAACTTCAGCATCTAACTACTGAAATCATTTAATAGTCTGTAAGTCTTTGAAAATAGAGCAGAATAAAAATATGTTTTATAGCAACTAATTAATAGGTACTAAATTGTATTGACAAAGTAGCTGAAGTGTAACAGTTGAGTTTTATTTTCAGTACTTCTGGAGCATCAGCTGGTTGTTTTAGGTTGTTGCCATTGCTGTTTATTAAGAAAAGCACTTTTTAATTTTTTCAATGAAATAAAAACTGTCTCAGTGTTGCCTTCATCTTAATTTTCAAGTTGTTCTGAGATAGAAAAAATCCATGAATCACAGAAGAACTGAATACTTAAAGGCCATTCCACCAATGGCTATTACTATTATTAAGTTGTAATAACTAAATCTGGTTTGATATTACTTTAGAGGAAGAAAACACAACTGATTTTGATGAAAAGCTTGTCAGTCTCAATATATGCACCATGACTTCCCTGAGAAACTTGCATTATAATGGCAGCCTATCCATAAAGTGAAGCCAACCCATGGTCCTCTTCATTCACATACATGAAGCCTGTTTATCTGTGATACTTAGTGAATCAAAATAGGGAACAAAAATAAGTATATAGCAACAGCACATTCTCCATGCAAGAAACAGGGCTCATTAAAAATTCTCATTTATACTTCAATTAGAACTTAGTGATCAACTGTCTAGGAAATGCAGAAAAGGGATTGCCCATAAACCAAGCCAATGGTTTCAAGATAAAGATACCAATAACAGTGAAGTAACAAGTACAAAAAAAAAGTCACAGTTGGTAAGTAAGAAGTCTCTGGAATCCATCATCAATGCAGTTTTAGGAACATAGTCAAAATAGAAATTATAATTCAATAGCTGAGATAAAAATGGATGATAAACAAGTGAAGACCAGAGCACCAAAGAATTGTCAGCTATGAAATGGGAGGATGTGGTGACTTGATAGAAATGAAAGCTGTTGTTTTAATTAGTGAAATTTGAATAATTTGTAGCTATCGAAGAGGAATTAGCAACAAAAGAAGATGGTATTGATCCAGCAGTACAACAGGCTTAATGAGGGCAAAGAGCTCTAGACTTACGAAACTCAAAAGTTGGTAAGGAACATAGAGTGGGCGTGGGGTTTTCATACTACAATGATACAGATTATTCAGTTTCATGGCCACAAAAGTGAATCAGAGGAGTCAAGGTACTTCTAGCAACAAACTAAAAACTTGGACCACTTCCCAAGGGTGCAAAGGAGTAGTTTCAATAAACTTCTAACAAAAACTAAGATGAAGAGATATAAACTTATAGCAACAATTATAAATTATAGAATTTGTTATTAGAATGTATATCTCTGTTCTGAGACATGTTGAATTAAAACAAAACAGATGTATTTTATAAATTTGGGAATAAAAGAAAAATTAGAGTGAAGATGGAAGGGGTGAGGGAGGGGAATGATGGAGGGAAGGGAGAAGGAGGGAGGAGAAGAAAGAAGGGAGAAGATAGGTGGGGAAAAGAAGGAAGAGTTATCATTTTTGTGGCATAGAAAGGTATAAGCCTAGAGCTCTGAGATGTCCACCTGAGAAGGATGTTAGTCTAAGAAAATAAGCCAGCACAGGGCACACACCACAGAAGATAACTGTGCCCTAAGACTCGTTGACTCCTTGGGCTAGTTCTCTACCTAGACATTCACCTAGTTTAGGTTTCATGAGCTATTAAATGTCCTCTTTTTAGTTGATAAACCTAGTTGATCGGGCTTCTGTCACTCACAATGGTCCCAACCAATACTCAGAAAGGGGAATTATGATAAATTCACTGGAACTGAATTGCATAGCTTCATCATTCAGTGGTTGCCAAATTATATTATCTTTAAGTTGTGAGTTGCTTTTCCGTAGGCTGAAGATAATTATGGTTTTCTTCCAGAGTGGTCAAGATGAGAAATTATGCTTGATATGTGATGGATCATGAAAAATTATGAAAAGTTTAAATTTTTTGACAGTCAGTAGGTTTCTGTAAAGTCTAATGGCATTCACACATTCAGATCTTCAAGGTGACACTCCAAGTGCTCACCACCAGCAAACTACACAAGACCTGACTACAGGTTGCAGGGATTTTGCTCCATGTGCCCAGACAACACATCTTTGTGCAGTAAGCAGAGAAGTCGGTTACCATTTCTTAGTCCCTTAGTCCACCTCCTAGCCCAAAGTTTTCTGCAGCAGCCTGACAAAAGGAAACGGCATTCTCAGCCCCACTGAGACTTAGTCTTCTCATGGACATTGTAGATGCCTTCACTGGAAAATGGTGGCATAGATGTAAAAGAGGAAGGAACACAACAAACCACTTAAATGTCTAAGTTCCAACACAGAAACAAAATCAACATAAAAAGATACCTTGTTTCCTCCCCAAATTACTGATCCCATGATAATGGCACCCAAAAAAGAAAACATGGAAAATTATAATTATATTCAAACAACTAATAAAAGACATAAATATGCTACAAAAGATCAAAGGGATTAATGAAATAAAGAAGTCAATACAAGACATAATAATAGAATAATATCTATAATAATAATAATGATAATAATAATAATAGAATTGCTGAGAGGAAAAAATCCCAACTAAAAATGAAAGAAAAATTACTAATACAAATATAAATCTGAGTATGAAGTCTCAAAAGTAGACTAAATCATGTAGAAAATAGAGAATTGAGGCTCAAGATAAGATACAGGAATTGAATTACTCAGTAAAGTAAGCAATGAATCTTAAAAATAAATATGACCATAATGTATGAAACCTCTGGAGTTCCATAGTGAAGACTTTGTAAATATTGTAAATAAAACCATATAAAAAAATTTGCCAAACCTAGGTACAATTTACCTATCTAGGTACAAGAGGCTTTACAGAATACCAAATAGACAGGGCCACAAAAGAATTCTCACCACATATTATAGTTAAAACATTAAACATTAAAACAAACAGGATAAAAGAGGGTGAAAGAAAAAAAATGTCAAGTCACTTCTAAGGGCTGGGCCATCAGAGTATTCAACAGTTAACTTTTCTTTTAAGAATGTAGTTATTTTTTACATTTTAAATTAAAATATACTTATATCAATTTGCTCTTTCTTCTCTCCTGCCCCTCAAGTCCCTTTCATCCAATTCTCTCCATGACCCTATACTTCACTCCCAAATTAGTAGCCTTGCCCTCCCAAATTATTGTTTCTTCTAAATCCAGAAAGACTTGGGAAAGTATATTCCAAGTTTTAAAGCATAATTGAAAACTCACACTATTATATCCAGCAAAATTCTATTAAAATTTAAAGAGAAATAAATCCTTCCCATAATAAAAAATATTTAAGGAATTTATGAGCACCAAGCCAACTCTACAGAGGATACCGGAAGGAATACTAGAGTCTGAAATCAAAATAAACAGAGCTCACAAGAAGTCACAGGGAACAAAGAATTTCAAGCAGTTAATCAAAAGAGGTCTAAAAAACACCGTAAAACAACAAAATGACAGATATTAATAAATACCTTTTAATAAAAACTGTTAATAGTCTCAACTACTCAATAGAAAGATACAGGCTATCGGCTAAGATTAGCAAACAGGATCCATCCTTTTTCTGCCTCCAAGCAGCAGACATCACAGTCAGCAACAGACACTGGCTTTGGATGATATCCTGAAAAAGTTATTCTAAGCAGAGAGAACTAAGAAACAAGCAGGCATACATAGTCTAACACCCGACAAGATAAACTTCAAAACTACTCAAAAGAGACAAGGAGAGTGACAATTCACACCCATTAAAAAAACAGCCCATTAAGAGGATATCACACTGGAACACTGGACTGAGCTCCCAAAGTCCCAATGAGGATTAGAAGGAGTGAGATGAGCAAGGAAGTCAGGACCACGAGGGGTGCACCCACCCACGGAGACAGTGGGGCTGATCTATTGGGAGCTCACCAAGGCCAGCTGGATTGTGACTGAAAAAGCAGGGGATAAACCCGGACTCTCTGAATATGGCGGACAATAAGGGTTGCTGAGAAGCCAAGGACAATGGCACTGGGTTTTGATCCTACTTCTTGTTCTGGCTTTGTGGGGGCCTAGCCAGTTTGGATGTTCACCTTCCTAGACCAGGATGGAGGGGGGAGGACTTTGGACTTTCCATAGGGCAGGGAACCCTGACTGCTCTTCAGACTTGAGGGGTGGGGGGAGGGCGGGAAGAGTGGGAGGCTGGGAGGAGGCGGAAATTTTTTTTTCTCAATAAAAAAAAAAGAAAAAGAAAAAAAAGAGGATATCACATTTAGATATTACAATTCTAAATTCATACATATCAAACAGAAGCACACCTAGTCTCTTTAAGGAAAAAAAAAAGAATGATTTCAAAAATCAGTTTCACCAATAGACAGGTCATCTAGACAAAAAAAAAAAATGAACAGAGGAACTTTGGAGTTAAAATGGCATCATAAATCAAATAGACCTAACAGACAACTACAAGTTAAACCATAAGCTCTAAAACAAATGAATAATTTGTGGATGTATAGTCTCTGTAAAGTTAAATGAAGATTAAGTAAATAATTTAAACTACTCCATAACAGTCGATGAGAGAGTAGTAATTAAAAATTCCCCCCAAAACAGAGCATAGAATTCTACTAGACCTTTAAAGAATTAATACCAATATTCCTCAAACTGTTCCAGAAAATAGAAAAGGAATGTTTACAGTTATTTCTACAAAACCTTTATTACTCAATCTCAGAAAACAACCCAACAAAAATGAGAATTATAGACCTGTCCTATTGATGAATACAAATGTAAAAATTCTTAAAAACAACTTGTAAAACAAATTCAAGAGTATATATAAAAAATCAACTATAACAATTAAGTCAGCTTCATCACAATGATACAAGGATCAGTAAACTTGAATCAGTAAACGCAATATGCCAAAAAATTACAGCCATGGACAAAAATTACATAAATAAATTCCAACATCCTTCATGAAGTCCTAGAGAATTTGGGGATACATGGGACATATGTCAACATCATATGGGAAATATACAACAAGCCCATATTCACAGGTAAATGGAGAAAACTCAAAGCATTTCTGCTAAAGTTGGGAAGATAGGCTGTCCACCCCGCCCTTTCCACTACTGTTCACTATAGTCTACTGCAAAAGTAGTAGATAAAGTGGATATAAGCAGGAAAGGGATAAGTCAGAGTATTCTTAATTTTTAAATTGTATGATTCTATCCATAAAACACCACAAATAATCTACCAGAAAACTCCCACAGGTGATGAACATGTTCAGCAAAATAGCAGGATACAAAATTAATACACAAAAATAATCAACAGCCTTCCTACAGAAATGGCATGCTCACAAAGAAATGAGGGAAACTGTTCCATTCACAACAGCCTCAAAAATAATTTTTGAATAAATCTAACCAAAGAAGTGAATTGTACAATGAAAAATTAAGACATCAACAAAAAATAAGATAACAGAAGATGGTATCTTTCATACTTATTAATTGGTAGAACTGATATTATGAAAATGGCCATTGTATCAAAAGCAGTCTATAGAATGCATGAAATTATCAAGACCCAGAGCAATACTTCACAGAAATTGAAAAAAATAACTTGAAACACAAAATACATAAGCAAAAACATCACTGTAAAAGTCTCCTAAAATATATATATACATATAAATAAGAGGCATAATGCCTCTCTTAAAGCCATAGGCTAGCAAATAAAAATACCGGTGCCAGGTATTAGTTCTATCGCTAGTTTTTGGTCACTGGGTTCTCATAGACCTCCCCCCAAACATTAGAGGTGATAAATTGTCAAAGTTCTTGGTTAGCTTCCAGAATTTGATGGTTAAGACTCTACTGCTGAAGTCACCACATACTTGAGTCATAAGATGTCGAAGAATCAATCAGGTACCAACATGGAAGCTTCATCCTTACCGGCTAGTGATCATAGTACCGAAAGTTCTATGTATGCTACTAGAGGAGAAATGTAACAGTCATACTAATTTGCAAATCATGTGATCTACAATGAAGACTAGCTTTGGAAATATATACCCAAGAATTGGATAATGACATGAATGATATTGGGTTAATCAACCCCTTTCTGATTAATTGAAGCTGTATTTTACAAGATACAAGTTATGTCTGTTATCATTAACTGTGCTATATCATAGTCCTAGAGGAGAACCTAATTGTTCTGCTGATTATTCAGAATAAGCTGAACAATTATTCTGTTAAGTGGTCATAGTATTAACCTGCTGCCTAAGTTCTTATCTTTATAACCATTAGTGGCTATCTCAACCCTCATAAAATAAGCAGGAGGCAGCAGATAATTTAGAGATCAACTGATCAGTATGTAGAGATTAAGTGACTGTGGAGTCCTCAGCTCTAAATGGGACACCAATCTGGTCAGAGATCATCAGGGAAGTGGATGTGGGTTGATTTTAAGAGCAACAGTTACTGGACATCTCTAGCAAAATAGTTTGTGCTGTCAGTATTTGCTGGATATGACAGCACAGTTGCACATATGAACTCAAAGCAGTTACAACTACATGTACAAGACCTGCACAAGAACAAATCAGATAATCTCAGCATGGGGGGAGGGGCTCATGAAGTCCCACCCCTACCTGGGGAGCTACCGGTTGTTGGTGGAGAATCACTTTTCTTCAGGGAAGAAGAAGCCACCAATGAACCAGTGTATGTTCTTATGCCCATCCACATACTGGCCGCACTAAGTCGAGTCAGTAAGTTTTAAAAGAGTACATGGCAGTTGGGAGCTAAAGGAGGTAGGGAGGATAGGCCAGGAATCAGATACAAGGGCACAAGAGATGGACTTGACAAAAACATTTAAGTATAAAATTCTCAACAACAACAAAAAAAAAAAACAAAACTAAAAAGAAGAATACATACTTTACTTAAAGAATCCTAATATATTTTTTAACATCAGAAAGTTAAACTACTTCTACTTTATACACTTATAATAGAAACCAGTATTTTAGAATGTTCAGCCAACATATAGGTTTTGATTAACATAATTGTTTTAGTTACTTTTTATACCGCTATGCCAAGGCATCATGACCAAGGCTACTTACAGAAGAAAGTATTCATGGGGGCTTAGAGTTTGAGAATTAAGTTCATGATCATCATGGTGGGGAGCTTAGCAGCAGACAGACAAACTCAGTGCTGGAGCAGCTGAGAGCTTACATCATCAGAAGCATCCATGAGGCAGAGAGAGCAATTTTAGAATATCATCTGCCTTTGAAACCTTAAAGGTCACATCTCCTAATCCTTCCCCAAAAGACTCAACAACTGGAAACCAAGTAATCAAATATATGAGCCAGTGGGGGTTACTGTCATTCAGGCCACCATAATAATAAACATTTTCAATTAAAAATATTTTGAAAGTAAGCCAGTCATGTTGGCACATTCCTATAGTACCAGGACTTGAGACACTGAGGCAAAAAGAAGATGGCTTTGAGGCCATCCTGGGTGGGTAGTGAGATTAAGGCTAGCTTGGGCTAAAAACAAGATCTTGTCTCAAAAGACAGGTTAATGTTGGAGGAGGTCTGTTTGTTGGTTCCCGACCGCCCAGCTAGCTTAGACCCAAAATAATCACACAGAAACTGTATTTATTAAATCACTGCTTAGCCCACTAGCTCTAGATTCTTATTGGCTAACTCTTATATCTTAGTTTAACCCATCTCCAATAATCTGTGTATCGCCACCTGGCAGTGGTTTACCAGCAAAATTTCGGCATGTCTGACTTTGGTGGCAGCTCCATGGTGGCTCTCTCCCTGCTTTCCTTCTCCCAGCATTCAGTCCAGTTCTCCCCATCTACCTAAGTTCTGCCCTATTAACAGGCCAAGTTTCTTTATTCACTAACCAATTAGAACAACACACAGACAGAAGGACCTCCCTCACTAGGTTAAGAATGTATCTTATTGTTAGAGTCCTTGTCAAGCGAGGAGACGCCCCTGAATTCCATCCCTATTGCTACAAATATTTTAGAAACAAATTATTTACTTTACAATGATTTTATTTTAGTCTTTCCAAATATTCCTTTATGTTTCTTAAAGTAAATTCTCAGACTATACATCATTTATTTTAATACAAGAAGCCATTTCTTTTTTTTTCTTAAATTTATTTATTTAATTAAGGATTTCTGCCTCCTCCCTGCCACCGCCTCCCATTTCCCTCCCCCTCCCCCGATCAAGTCCC
>NC_022035.1:12999497-13000358 GCF_000317375.1 Microtus ochrogaster | reverse complement strand
AAATCAAGACAACTTTAAGATACCATCTTACACCTGTCAGAATGGCTAAAATGAAAAACACCAATGATAGCCTTTGCTGGAGAGGGTGTGAAGAAGCCATTTCTTAAGAAAATGATTATTTTTCATTCATGTTTTAATACTTGAGTAGGTCAAGATTCAACAAGAGTATAAGATGCTCTCATTTTAAATGTGCCATTTTAAAATTAAACTTCTAATATGCCAGTTTTCTGTTCTCAAAAAGGCATGAAGAATGTCTTTCTTCTGCTAATAAAGTCATGGATAAGATCATACCTTTCTAGCTGTTCAGACAGATGGTCAGCTGAATCAGAAGAAGGAGCTTGGTATATGTCTGATAACTCCAAGCGCTGTCTATACCCTTTTCTCAAAATTGGCGTGGTCCAGCTAAAAGAGAAGATGGCAGACAGATATTCAGTTATTAAGTCTTCATTACAGACATGATTCTGGTACCAACTGTCATGCAGAAAATATAGTATATATATGGAAATATGAAAGTGAAGTAAAAGAAGTTACATAAATACAATAATATTCATATCGTACTTGATATACCCATATAAACATCAGCACCTCTGAACTAAGGCTTCTTTTTTAACAGGTGAGGATCCTAATATAGTTTAATCTTTCATGATAAGAAAACAGACTGAGGAACACAAGACAGACAATAAATATTCTTAATTTTGTCAATGTAACCTAGGACATTTAGCAATGAGTTAGCTATTAAAGAACTGAGTATAAAGATAGACAGTGAAACCCCGCAACCGACAAAGGTCTGATCTCCAAAATATATAGAGAACTCAGGAAACTAGACTTTAAAATGCTAATTAACCCAATTAAAAAATGGGG
>NC_022035.1:12991930-12998800 GCF_000317375.1 Microtus ochrogaster | reverse complement strand
CTGAGTGAGGTAACCCAGACCCAAAAAGATGAACATGGGATGTACTCACTCATGATTGGTTTCTAGCCATAAATGAGGGTCACGGAGTCTACAATTGGTGAACCTGGGGAAGCTGGGTAAGAAGGTGAACCCAAGGAAAAATATATGGTTATCCTATTGGCTATGGGAGGTGGACAAAATTGCCGGGGTGAGAATTGGGATCTTGGGGGTGGGATGGGATGGGGGTGGGGGGAAATGGGGAGAGAAAAGGGAGAGGGGGAGGATGGGGGGAACTTGGGGAAAAAGGATGATTGGGATGGGGTAAGGTTGGATGGGGGAGCACGGAAGCACAGTTCTTGGATAAGGGAGCCACCTTGGGGTTGGCGGGAGACTTGAACCTAGAGTGGCTCCCAGGAGCCCAGGGCGATGTTCCCAGTTGGTTCCTTGGGCAGCTGAGGATAGGGAACCTGTAATGAGCCTATCCTATGGGAATACTGACGAATATCTTGCATATCACCATGGAGCCTTCATCTGGTGATGGATGGAGATGGAGACAGAGACCCACACTGGAGCACTGGACTGAGCTCTCAAGGTCCCAATGAGGAGCAGAAGGAGGGAGAACCTGAGCAAAGAAGTCGGGACCACGAGGGGTGCACCCACCCACTGAGACAGTGGATCTGATCTACTGGGAGCTCACCAGGGCCAGCTGGACTGTGACTGAAAAAGCACGGGATGAAACTGGACTCTGAACATGGCGAACAATGAGGGCTGATGAGAAGCCAAGGACAATGGCAAGGGGTTTTGATCCTACTTAATTTGCTGGCTTTGTGGGCGCCTAGCCTGTTTGGATGTTCACCTTCCGGGATATGGACGGAGGGGGGAGGACCTAAGACTTACCACAGGGCAGGGCACCCTGACTGCTCTTTGAACTGGAGAGGGAGGGGGAGAGGAGTGCGGGGAGGGGGGGGGGGTGGAAGGAGGGGGAGAAGGGTGGGAGGAGGGGGAGGGATGTGGGAGGCTGGGAGGAGGCGGAAACTTGTTTTTTTTTTTCCTTTTCTCAATAAAAAAAAACTGAAAAAAAAAAAAGAATCCCATTTCAAGAATTTCAAACACCTAGGGTAGGAGGATGAAAAAAAAAAAAAGATAGACAGTGAATAGTTTATAGCAGTTAGCAAATATGATTGTTTCTACAACATTGTTAGAAAGTATAGATCATCAATTCTTTTCTCATTACCCTGTAAGTATTTATGATGAAAACTAGAGAAACCGATGGAGGAAAGTAGAGTAGCCCTGTTTGCTCAAACATGCTGCTTCTAACTACTATGGAAAAGGCAAGATAAACTCCACAAGGACAGAAATCAGAAATTCTAATTATATGTATATATAACTAATATATAGTCTGCCACTAGTGATAATTCTTCCAACAAGCCCACATTCCTAATCCTTTTTGTACCCCAGAAATTTCTAAGATTTATTATCATTAAGGTTCTGTAATAATGTAAAATGATGAATGTTAAACCATCAGAAAGGTTGTATTTGAGAAGCAAGAAAACATGAAACAAAAAAAACCATATTCTATCAAAGTCATTCAAGAGATTGTAAAGAAATGCCATGTCAAATGTCAACATTCTGATATTGTTCCAGGGCATAATATTCCAGGGAGCCCTCATGATTACCCTTATCCCTCCCATCTAAGGGTCCATATTCTTCTTTATACTACTTTAGTCTCTGACTTGCTCACTAGGACCAGTCCCATGCCTTAATCCTCCTGTAGTTTGTTTTTGAGACTCATCTGAATTTAGGCCCATCCCTAAAACCAAGTAACTTAATTGGCCATTTCCTGCTAAGACCGTAAGTGAGTGATGGTTCCTTGTGTCTCTTTAACTTACAAATTTGCATTTTAACAAAAACCTTCTTAAACAAAGGGTAGTAACTAAGCTTAGTGATTCACTGCTCATTCTTACTGCAGGAAAAAAGATAGTGAATATACATGAAAGCAGACCAAATGTATCAGGAAAAGAAGGGCCACAACCACGGTGATACCATCTGAGAAGGAGTGGCATAGGTAGGTACTCACTACCCTAGTCAGTATCTCACAGACAGAAAGTTGAAATAAAGGTGGCAGTTAGGATAGGAGATAAAACTGAGACAACAATGTGAGATATGGTTATGTGATTTAGGCAATTACCCTTTACAAACTTAAAGCAATAATTTACTACCAGAGCTGGCGATGGTGGTGCACGCCTTTTATCCCAGCACTTGGGAGGCAGAAGAAGGCAGATCTCTGTGAGTTCAAGGCCAGCCTGGTCTAGAAGAGCTAGTCTCCAGGATAGGCTCCAAAACTACAAAGAAACCCTGCCTCGAAAAAACAAAACAACAACAACAACAACAACAACAAAAAAGAGTTTACTACCAATTATTTAAAGAATCTATTTAGCACTTGCCAAAGACTTTTGCAATCATTAGCATACTGGTGTGTTTTAATTTTGAAACATTGTTAAGCAAATAAAACAAAAGGGAGTGTTATTAGCTACCTTAGGAAAGGGTACTCAGAGACATAAAAGTTTTCTGAGACATAAAAGTTATTAATGTAAAAGATTTCTCCACATTCTTTTGAATTCATTCTTTACCATGTTCAACTGTAAGAGAATTAGGTAAAGTGGGTTGTAATAAAATTAGACACATAACTAGGAGAGTGAAAATAAGGGGAGCAAATCCAGTGGGTAATAGGAAGGGTGTGCTCTGCAAACAATAATCCCTTTTCCAGAAAACAAAAGCAAAAGCTGACTGCTCATTGCTTCATAAATACTCTTACCATGATCAATTCAAGCTACCAAAGATGAGATCACTGAATTCAGAACTGGCAAGAGAATGAACTGCATATAATATTAACATGCTCATCACTTCAAAGAGAAAAACCACAAATGGCCTCAATACCATAACATCAATGCATAAAATAAGTGCAAAGTGATAACCTCTCGAACTTTTGTTTATCATATTGCAATTATGTTCTATAATTTGATATTTAACCACTATGTTTAACAGCGAGCTCATAATCTCCTCTAGAAAGGTTCAAGTGTGTATATCACTATGGACAGAAATTTGAAATCTCAGAAGGCCAGTAGCAAGGGACAAAAAGAATGACGATCTGCAGAACACAGTAAAAAAGAAAATTCATTACACCTACTAGCAGCCTTGTGTTCTCAATATATTTGAAATTATTAAAATCATGTATCAACTTCAAAATGAGCAGAGGCTCAATGTCTTCCAACACCATTCCTTAAAAGGCATTCAAAAGAAATTTTTAAATTTTCTTAAGCCCTTACAGATTGCAAGCATGATTCTTTGGGTCCATGTTTAAGATTAAGTGGCCATTCTCATGAACAAGCTTCCAGCTAGTTCAAAATAACACAATGTGTGTGATAAATTCATAAAAATCATCTTTGTTATCTCAGGGTGTTTTAAGATATTATATTATACTGTGACAACTAGTTTTACCAAGAGAACCATGAAGCCAAATAAATTCAGCAGTATAATGTTCAAGCTCATCAGCTGAAATTATTAGTTAGCATTTCTTGGCAGTTATATCATAGAAAGCCTGAATTTATATTTTCAAATTAAAACTGGTTCAAAGTAAATTCTAAAAATGAAAATCTAGGGACAGTAGCAATGATTAGTGGTTTAGGGCAGTTGCTTCTCCTTCAAAGGACCAGAGTTTGAAACTTAGCAACCATATGGAGGCTTACAACCATCCAAGGGACCTGATGCCCTCTTTTGACATGTGAGGGCTCTAGGCATACATGCAGTGCACATTCACACAAGCAGTCAAAATACTCATACACATAAGCAAAACTAAAAAAAAATTTAAACCAACTAAAAACCTATTCATCTTAGGCTGTCTGCAATCACCTTACAGAAAACTTTTATTTCTTGAGAATAAATTGGTATAGGAGATCCTTCTGTCTATGTGTTGCTTTCATTGGGTTAATAAAGAAACTGCCTTGGCCTTTTGATAGGGAAGAACTTAGATAGGTGGAGTAGACCTAACTGAATGCTGGGAAGAAGGGCAGTGTGGCAGATGCCATGAAGCTCCTGCCTGAGACTGACGCTGGTTAGAATCTTTCCGGGAAAGCCACGACCTTGTGGTGTTACACAGATTGGTAGAAATGGTTAAATCAAGATGTGAGAGTTAGCCACTAAGAGGCTAGAAATAATGGGCCAGGCAGTTATTTAACTAATACAATTTCTGTGTGATTATTTCAGGTGTAAACTAGCAGGGCGGCTGGGACGACAAGCCACCCATTCCTCATATTACAATAAATCAGCTTCTCCTAACAATGAGTTCTCTATGTCAACTATAAGTCAGTCTAAGAAACATAAAACAAAATTAGAGAAAATAGACATTCAAGTTTTAGATACTATGCAATGTAAATGTGAAATTCAAGCCACTCTTTTATTTGCAAGGATTCTGAGTATATTTAATGGACTTGTGTACATTCAACACTGCTCAAAGCCAGAATTTTCACCTCAGTATCTCTCCCATTGTAAAGTAATATACATTCAGGTATTTCATGAGTCTGAGTAGTTGGAACAACATAAGGCATTACAGTGACGATTTTTCTCTGTCTTCCACTGCCCCTGCTAGCTATTTCCCTCACATCTAAATGACTGACAAATTGGTATTCCTAGAACGTCTGATGGCCTTCAAAGTCAGGGTTTCTCTAACAGAAACTAGTTAATCAATTAAGAAATAGCAGACACATAGCAAATACATATTTCTAGAGTTTCCTACCATCCAGGAGAAAAGCCCACCATCTCAGATATACTGTTCTGTCCACTTAACCGTAACAAGCTTCAGGTTTTATTACAAACAATGCTAGCATTTTAATTTTTAAAGACATACACACTAATTTTACTCTGTTTAATATTGTTCATTTCATTTCTTTGGGAAAACTAATTTTATACAGAATGATTTGTAGTTTCTAATGAAATAATTTGCTCCCAGAGATTGAGGTCAGACGTCCCTGCTTTAGGAATGCAAAGTCTCAGCCACCTGTCCTAACATGTCAATCAAAGGAATGAGCAGTGATAAAAGACAGAGAAAGAAGATTTAATCTATGTTGGCACACAGTGAGGAAGAGAAAAAGATGTTCTGTAGCTCCCCACCCCAAGTCCATCTTCAGGATATAGGCAACAGCTCAGGCTTAAAGAGAAGAACCAAAAACGCAGGGGCAAGATACGTTTATCATTAAAAGAGTCTTAGTCAAACTTGGGCTCAGTTCTTGTTGTACAAGTCAGTTCAAATAAGTCATTACTGATGTGAGGACAAGTCAGGTCCTGAGAAAGACTGCTCCTGAACAGGGCCTGATTCTCATGCACAGTGGTCACTTTGTGAACTTCTGCTCTCCTGGAATCCAGAGTGACCACAGGCTTATGGAAATCACTGAAGAAATTGAAGGAGTATCATGGGAGTCTACAAAAGGTTGCTACAGAAGGAGACAGCAAGATTTCTCACTCATGTCTTTGTGTATAACCTTAAAAGGGGTTAAAAGAGCTTAGGTATTATTTTTTAGACAAATACCACTTGAGAGATGTAAATACCTACATGTAAAATTAAGAGTCTAATCCAAAGTTTTAAGACAAGGAGACAGATGCAAAATGTAGGAAGGGATACCAGGTTTTTAGCCTGTTCATACTGACCTGTCTGCCAAATGGGGAGTCAGGGCTCTTTAACAAAATCAATTTCTAGGGTCCTACTAAAAATTTGCCCATTATAATGACGATTAAAGCTTTGACTTTTCTCAAAACCAATCCTGCCAAAAGTCAGGTATTTAAAGCTAAAAACTAGTTTTACAACTGACATTTTGCTTAATCTAGCAGAGACACCTGGCATTTTCATCTGCTAAAGCAATATGAAGATTATGTGTCAGATATTTTCAAGTTCAATCATTATTTGCACAGAAAAATCATACTTTTGTAGTATTTAACATTACTTTTTATTGAACCAGTCAAATGAAATTAAATACCAAAACCACCAGTTGTATGACATTTCTATCACAACTGACATGTTAGCCCACACTCATGACCTTTTTCCTTTTTAGATAAAATAGTTCTTAAGAAATGAAGTGAAAGTTATCCAAACACTAGAACGTTACTTATCATGCTCCCAAATTTACATGAGTTCAAAGTATCCCCAATTGTCTGTCCAGTCATACCCAGCCGGAACCACTGAAGGCATGCAGAGACAGAGAGGCCGTTTGAACCAGTTGTGTAACAGCTATCCTATCACTTTGCTTTAGCTATTTTGCCAAGTGGTTATGAGGAGGGAAATTAATTAATTAATGCTAAACGTTAACTAATCTCTATAAAGCTTTCAAAAACTTGTGAATAGCACTTTTGTGCCATAACCAACTGAGATTCAAAGTTATTTTACAGCAATATGTAGGTTTTCAATGAATTTTAGAAAGATTAAAACAGAGGCCAGTTTATAAAATTTCTATGTAAAACAAGTAGACTTCAGGAATTCAGTCTAACTTTAGACCTGCACGAGATCAAGCTAGACAAATTCCCAGCATGAAGACATGGATGTTTATGAAGACCTCCCCTTAGCTAAGATGTTACTGGCAACCGATGGCTGTCAGCAGAGGAAGACTCAGTTTCCTTCAAGGATTCCAGACCTGAGACTATAGATGTCACAGTAGGTGGTTCTACATTCATGCACACACTGGCAGCACTAAGTGGACTCAGGGGTTTTTTAAAAACAAACAAGATGTCTGAGTTATTGTGGTCATTGTTGGACTCCTTGGTTAGTGATTTTCCTTCTATTACTTTCTGTAAGGCTGGATTTGTGGCTACATATTGTTTAAATTTGTTTTTATCCTGGAAAATTTT
>NC_022035.1:12968788-12991087 GCF_000317375.1 Microtus ochrogaster | reverse complement strand
GAGGAGGGGGAGGGAAATGGGAGGCTGGGAGGAGGTGGAAACTTGTTTTTTTTTTTTTTCCTTTTCTCAATAAAAAAAAACAAACAACACATGAAGTTGGGAGGGGATAGTGGTAACAGTGACAGAGGAGGAACTGGAGGGGAGAACATGAGGCAGATACACTATATGCATATATCAAACTCTCAAACAAAAAATAATGAAAATAATAATTCAATCTAAAATTATGGCAATGATGTCAAGCTGATAGCCACCTCTCTGATGGTTCCATATAGAATTTGGTGCTGAACTTGCTACATCTCCACTATAATGCTGAATGTATAAGTGATGGCCACTACATTGGCATGATTGGCTCCACAAATACCATGGATGACTACTAATGTTTAGCCATTTCTCTGTTTAAAATGCTATTGTTCACAAAACTCTTATTCTCAAAGGGAATTATAGTTATTCCGTTTTAGATGGCTAAAATAAAATATAATTAATGAATTTCAGAAGATCTGGACAGCTAATTACTTGCTACTCAACAAAATGATTACAAATTCTGAAAAAAGTATCTTCTAAAGATCTAAGTTTTATAAGCATTCTGGCATCCTAAATGAAACCAGTTTGTAACTTAATGACAAACTGAGTCCAAACTTTAAGTAATAAAGGAAGTCTATCTATTTCATGAGATACCTCTAAATATAAACCAGGGACGAGAAGGAGAGAGAGCGAAAGGGAAAGGGGAGGGGAGGGGAAGGGAGGGGAAGAGAGGTGAGAGGAAGGAGAAGTATAGGAAGAGAAGAGTTAGGGAAAAAAAGTTTCTCTCTGGAGTGTGTGTGTGTGTGTGTGTGTGTGTGTGTGTGTGTGTGTGTGTTTTCTAGTTCCCATTTCTGTTGTAATGTTTAGTGATGGACATATAACTTTAGGAACAAGAAATAATTCTTCAAGTTACACAAGAAGTTTCGTATATCATTACAAATTTATTAACTAAATGCATAAGAGTGATTTAGCCATAAACAAACTTTCTGATGAAGTATGCTTTACCTCCAAGACTATATAATGCATATAGCAATATTAATTTTTCATGAAATCGCTTATTCTTTCTTAAAATGTTCACCTTGGCTAATACACTTGAATACAAAGCAATTCTTTCTTACTACTACAAAGCAATACTAAGAAAACTGCAAGAGGTTTCTTTTTTTAAAGAGAGAGAGAGAGAAAGAAAGAGAACCCTAGGGTGCAACTCTATCTCTCTGATTTTCAAACCTTGTACCCTTGGAAAAAGCTCTTCGAATCAGTCAGCTACTTGTCCATCTAGATATATTGACTACCATGGCAACTACAGCTGGCTTTCATGGGAATCAGATTCAATGTTGTCTAGAAAGAATTACAGTTATATACTTGCTTCTTCACACATGTTGCTTGTCTTGGTTTAATTTCCATAACAACAAAGTTTATTACTGGGATTACAACAACAATAACAGATTTTATATATTTCATAACAATCTTATATCTATATATCCTTCTTGTAGATCTGAAACTGGATCTAGGGATGCTTAAGTAATCTGGCAATACGATGTTAGAATGTAAAAATAACTCAAAATGATATCAAAGCTTACTTTTTGTCTAATTTGCCATATTATAACTAATTTGAAAAGGTAGCAATACACCAAAAGCATAAGCAACAATAGCAAAAATGGATAGAATTAACATAAAAACTTTATGTTTTAAAATATTCCATAAAGAAAGTAGCAGATGTTCTGTGTAATTGGGAAAACTTTCTGCAAATTAAATGTCTAATAAGGAGTTAATATATCAGACATATAAGTCTTCTAACTTAATAACAGACAACCAAAATTTAAAATGGTCAAAAGAGCTGAATTTTTAAAATGATATTCCAATGGAAATTATACAAATGGCCAGTAAGCATAGGAAATATTTTTACAAAGTAGGAAAATGTAATACTAAACCACAGTTAGATTCCATCTTATATCCAGTAAAAGGGTTGTAATCATGACAATTGCAAAGGTATGAGAAATTGTAACCCTTGTACTCTGCTTGTGGGAACATAAAATGGTGTATTTATTTTGGAAAAAAAGCCTCTAAGATGTTTGAAACATTAAGCATAAAGTTACTGCATGATTGAGCTGCCTTTGCTTTCTTACACAACCTAGGACCACCTATTCAGGGGCAGCATTGCCCACAACGGACTTGCTCCTGCCATATCAATCATTAATCAACAACAACTACAACAAAAAGCAAACATGCACCACAAACTTCCTTATTGGCCAATTTGATGAAAGCATTTTCTCAATGGAGGTCCTCTCTTCCCAGATGACTGTACATCACTACAAATAGACTAGACAACAAACAACACGTAAGGTATGAGAAAGCAGAGGAGTAAGCACTAATGATTGTGTAGTTTCTTTCTCATAGGAATAAAAAGTGCAATTGCTACAATTTATTTTAATGATAGTTAACCAAACTGTGAATAAGCTTTAAAAAAAAAAGTCATTGTTTTGTAGATTGTAAGTGGGTAAAGTGTTCACTATGTGAATTGGATCTCAATAAAGCTGTAAGTAAGAAAGCAGCATGGAGAGACCAGACATGAGTGCCGGTATTGGAAGGATTTTCTAAATGTGATATACTTCAATAGTGATTTTCAAACTCTAACCCTTTCAAATATGCACATGTCTCGGTGGCTACTGAGAATCTTATCAGAGTGTGTAGGCAGCTCATGGGAACATCTAAAGATTAGTGACATGTAACATGAATGGTATACATATTTTTTTCTGTCTCCCAAGTCAAGAAACTTAAATATTGGAACTGTGAGGGAAAAAGATGATACCATATGATACTGTAAAGAACTAAGCGAGAGGCCCTGCAAAGCCACATCTAATTGATTCACATGACTAGCATTTCTAAACTTCAGAGGTGACAAGCAAGGCTACAAGAAAGTAAAAGAACAGAAAAGAGTCTGGCCATTTTAGGAGATAACAGAAGACACAAAGAGTGTCATTTCCAGTGGAGTGCTCATGTACCCTGGAAAAGCAGCCTCACAGAGCCTTTGTATATAGCCACAAAGAAAAGCAAATATCCCTGCAGATACACCAAAGTCATAGGGCTGAATGCCCCAGGAAACTGATTACATCCTGTGTGGGAGTTCACTTTTAGGAGCCTAACCAAAGAAACCCAGTCAAACCATTGCTTTCTAATTTCTGACTGATATTTCCATTGGTAATAAAATTATATTTGAAACTAAAACCAAGAAATAAATAAAATCAGGAAGACAGGAAACAGACTGCCCTTACAGTGTGACAGTAGAAATGCTACAGGCATGTGTGGAAGCTTCAATATGGAAGCCTCTGTGCAATCCGGAGAGCCACATGTAGTGGTAACAGTCACACTGTGGAGAAAAGTCCTTTCAAGCATCCTCAGAGAAGGGTGAAAGGAGAAGAAGGGAACAAGTTCCCTGTCTTCTCACAAGGCAACTAAAAAAATAAACTACACATGAGTGCCATACAAAGTCATCTCCTATACGGTATATACATGTTACCTTGCTGGTCTTTAAGATCTCCCGAGTAAACTGAGAGCATGGGGACCCTGGGGAGGGTTGAAGGGGAGAGGCAAGGAGGGGAGCAGAGAAAAATGTAGAGCTCAGTAAAAAAAAATGCACAATTTATTTTGGTGTTTTCTCCCTTTCTCTAGAATTTTTTATTGTGGTTCTTTGTTCATTTTGGTTTTTCAGACACCATCACTAAGACCCAAAAGAAATACTTTTCATTCATTAGGGAAATAAACATGTCCTTTACTGAGCCTTGATTGTCATTCTGACAGAGGCTAAACATTTGGAATCAAAGTTACTTGATTCTCTAAGATATGTGTAAAGAACCATATGTGTAAAGAACCTCTATCTTTGAGAAACAGACTCTTTTTGTTTTGTTTGGTTTGGTTTGGTTTTTGAGAAAAGACTCTTGAACAGAGGCTTTAGACAGATTTTTATATGTTTATAATGTATCTTGATCAATTCTGTCTCATGGCCTCCCCTCCAGTTCCTCCTGTCACTGTCACCAGCAGCCCATCCCAACTTCACGTGTTGTTTGTTTTTAACCCCCTGAGTCCACTTAGTGCTGCCAGTGTGTGCATGAATGTACAACCACCTACTGCGGCAAGTACAGTTTCTCAGGTCTGGAATCCTTGAACAAAACAAAACTGGTAGAGCTGTGACATATCATCTGGTATGAGCTGTGACACGTAAAACACAAAGTATACTTTCTTGTGACCTTCACTATCTAAATGATTTAATGACCCCCTCATTATGCGAACAAAAAGGTCCTTTTTGTCCCATTTATGGTACATGTTTGTCATTCATTACCTCAAAATGACTGCTTCCAAATCAAAATTTTAAAAGATACATTCCAGGGCCAGCAGATGGCTCGGGAGGTAGAGGTACTCACTGCCAAGTTTGATGAACGACGTTTAATAAGCAGGACTTATATAATAGAAGCATGACCTACATGCATGTATGACTCTTACAAGGTATCCTCTAACCGCCATATATTACTGCACACACAAACGTTCTACCCCACAGTTTGAGATTATATTCTCACTAAATTAGTTTGCTAGGTAGATAAAATGATACAGCAGAGGCTAGAGGCAACTACAAAATGTTTGAAGATGAAAACAGTAAGAGGAAGAAGATAGCCAAAACTCCCAGCGTGGAGAAGTGCCTCGTGGAGTCCCCCCTTTATCTGAGGAGTCACTGGTCGTCCATGGCTGCTGGGGAAGAGAGAGTCAGTGCTCAGCTATGCCCATCTCTGAGAGGCTACCCATGTTCTAATAGACGCTCTCACGTGTATATATAGACACACAGATATGAAACACAGCACTGAGTGGGCTATGTGGATGCTAAAGTTAAAATAAATAAGAACACATGAAGTTGGGAGGGCGTGAAAAGTGGTGGGAAGAACACAAAATACATTGGCGGGGAATGGATGGGAATTTAATCAAAGCACACTACATGCATGTATGAATATTAAATTCTTAAAAAGAACCGATGTTGCCTCAGGAAGACAACTGTTAGTAGAGTTTAAAGTTCCATTTGTGATAAACATGGTCTTCATAGTTCTTACAATCACCTAGTCAGAAGGGCTGGTTCTTGAATTCTTACTGTCTTAACCTCCTTTGCACTTAGTTTGCTTGTACTCTCTGCTCTATGACTGTTAAACCCCAGGTACCCATGGTGAATCCCCAGAGGGACTAAAATGCTGTGTGGCATTTTATACAGGTTTTTCGTCCATGCATATTTTCCCATCTCCCAACTAAATACGGAATTTAGTTACTAATGTCATTTTAATCCTTTTTAATTTCTATTATGATCCCTTCAGCCTCTTAAAAAAAAACCTGTAAACTCTAACAAACTAATGTAGAAGCTTGCCATCCTTATGCCTGTTTTTTTTTTTAGTGATGGGGAGGATGTAGATAGGCACATTTTATGACTCGGAATTTAGGATTCATATCCTGTTCCTGAGTTTGGGAGGCAAAGTATTTCCATTGGCATTGTCCAAATACCTTGGTATCACCAAGAACAAACAATGAAGCTCCCCAGAGCTGCAGGCAGGAAAAAAGAAGAGGCTCACACCCCTCCCCCACTGTGCATTCCTGGGGAAAGAGATGGAGTTAGGGAATGCAGTCAACAGCCACATCTGTCTGGGATATACCATGAAATAACACTACTTAAAGGCCTTACTTTAATATTTTTATCTTTATTTTAACATAGAAACGCATATTAATACAAGTCAGCTAGGATCTATTAAAAATTAAATTGCTTGTCAAACTTGTCTACTTCCCCTACCCAGGAGGATAGCTATATGTTAAAAATCGGGATCTTAAGGGTGGGGTGGGAGGGGGGTAAGGGGAGATGGGGAGAAAAAAGTGAGAAGGGTTGGATGGGGAGAACTTGGGGCAACGGGATGATTGGGATACAGGAAGGTAGGATAGGGGAGCAGGGAAGCACATATCTTAATTAAGGGAGCCATCGTAGGGTTGGGTAGAGACTTGGACCTAGAGGGGCTTCCAGGTGCCTAAGGAGAGGTCCCCAGTTAGTTCCTGGGGCAGCTGAAGATAGGGAACCTGAAATGATCCTATCCTATAGCCTTACTGATGAATATTTTGCATATCACCATAGAACCTTCATCTGGCAATGGACCCACACTGGAACACTGGACTGAGCTCCCAAAGTCCCAATGAGGAACAGAAGGAGGGAGAAGATGAGCAAGGAAGTCAGGACCAAGAGGGGTGCAGCCACCCACGGAGACAGTGGGGCTGATCTATTGGGAGCTCACCAATGCCAGCTGGATTGTGACTCGAAAAGCAGGGGATAAACCCGGACTCTCTGAATATGGCGAACAATGAGGGCTGCTGAGAAGCCAAGGACAATGGCACTGGGTTTTGATCCTACTTCTTGTTCTGGCTTTGTGGGGGCCTAGCCAGTTTGGATGTTCACCTTCCTAGACCAGGATGGAGGGGGGAGGACTTCGGACTTTCCACAGGGCAGGGAACCCTGACTGCTCTTCAGACTCGAGAGGGAGGGGGAGAGGAGGGGGGAAGGTTAGGAGGGGGGGGGATTGGGGGGGAGAATGGGAGGAGTGGGAGGCTGGGAGGAGGCGGAAAATTTTTTTTTTCTTTCTTAATAAAAAAAAAACTAACAAAAAAATTAAATTGCTAAATTTTTCATAATAAAGCTTTTCACAACACATACTAAATAATGGTAATTAATTCATTAATTGTTCATAATAAGCAATTTAAGACTTTAAATTAGCCACCTTCACACTGAAGTAGTTAAAAGGGCAGTTCCTAACACAAACTATGGTAGGTTAGTGGAAATGATTTTTATTGGTATTTAGAGTTTGTTTGGTTTTTTTAAACCTTAAAATGCCATGATCTCTTGCTTCCATTTAGGCTTTAAGAAAATGAACTTTAAAGGAAACACTGAGCCAGATTCTCTGGCTTTTGAACTCTGCAGGAGTTCCACTGGATGAAAACATTCATAATAAGGTGGCTCTTAATTTTTAAAAAGCTTCTCCTATCACCATCACGAGACAAGTCAGCTGGGTTCAGCAGGGTCACACTGAAGAAAAGCCCTGGAACAAAGCCTGAATTCTATTGCTAAGAAGCATCAGATACATTGATATTATTTCTTAAATATTATTCACAGTGAGCCTCTCTCCAGTGTATGGTTAGTTTCTCTCCTGTGTACACCATTCTGAAACCCAACTGCATCTGAGCCTCTACACAGACTGCCTATTCCTTTGTCTGAACTGCTGCATTTCCTGAACTAACCATTGAACTTGGCACATGATTCTCACTCAATTTGTTAAATTGTTGAATTAATGTTTACATATCCTATTATGCTTTGTTAACGTATTTTGCTCATTAGACTAAATTCTTAAGGACAATATGGTGTACAATTTATCTTCCTACCTTCATTGTCCTGTTCACTACATTAAACAAATTAGAAACTTGGTGAACTGATCTGTTAATAATTAATTCCACAAACGTTGTATGTTTGTAGCACCCTGACTGCAAAGGACATTGACTGCAAGTAAGTGTTGCTTGAACATTACTCCTGATCAAAGCATTGAAAGAAAACAAAACCATAAAACATCCAAGTCTATAGGAATGCTTGCAAACATGAAGCATTTGTATTTGTTCAAATATAATTCTTTAATAGCAAGTCTCTATCACTTAATGGTTCATAATATTAAATTAAATATTATTTAATTTTGTTTAATAAAACTTAAACATTTTTTATTTTTTAAAATTTTCTTCCCAATATTTGGTCTTCATTAAATTTTTAGTACAGATATACTAAAATTTCACAAACAACTCCCCTTGATAGTTCCCATATCCTGCCTTTTGTGTCCTCTGCACTGTTCTCCATATTTCTCATGGATAGTTGTATTTTTCTTCAAATATTCACATTATAACCTCTGAGTCTCAAAATGTTTGGAGGAAAGACGCTTAGTAGGTTCCAGCCAACATGAAGGAAGGTTTTGAAACACTGATATGAGTGAGACACAAGGAGAAATCTGTGAAGAAGGCTGGTATCAGGCAAGGTTCAACAAATGTTAAAATGCCAAAGATGGCCATGAGCAAACTGACAAAACCGAGGGGAAGCAGGCAAAGGGAGTAACCTAAGTACTTGAGATAAGCTTAAAATTTTAAATGTAGGTTGGAAGAACTCAGGATCTCAAAGCATTTGCCTAACATGCTACATAAAGCTCTGAGTTCAATTCCAGCAACACGCACAACTGAGGATGAAAGTCAATGGCAAACAAAAAAAAAATGAGCGAGGGCTTTTGTGGAAGTAAAATCATAATTCAGTGAAGTATTGCGTCTACTTTATAGAAGAGGAGTGTTAAATGTAGGAAGGAAAGAGCTACAGTCTTAAAAAGTGTTAAGTGTGACAACACTGCTATAGCTAGTAAGAGTATTACCATTTATTTATTAAAGACCAATTCTGTACCGTGTCACTTATCACTTAATACACAGAAAGTCTTCTCTGAGCTGATGGCTAGGACAACTGTAAGGTGGTTGGAGATTAGAAGGACACTAAGTCAGAGCATTTAGATTAAAACAGATTTGCCTCCCTAAAGTAAACAGGCTTTCCCTAATCCATTGAAGATGCAACCAAAAGACTGGCCTTAGCTGGGCGTGGTGGCACACACCTTTAATTAACTCCAGCACCAGGGAGGTAAGGCAGGCCTAACTCTGTGAGTTCAAGGCCAGTCTGGTTTACAGAGTGAGTTCCAGGACAGCTAGTGCTGTGACACAGAAAAACCTTGCCTCAAAATACACAGAGAAAAAACATCAGCCTTCCCAAATAAGACCTAATTCTAGAAGACTGCTTTTGAACTCAAACCTCACTGGTCTCCCAAGTCTCTACTCTGAAAACCAACCCTGTGTTTTGAACTTGCCATTTTTCTTAGTCATGGGAGCTAATTCTTTATATTTACTATGGGTTCTGATTATCAGGAGAACCCTAATATACAGAGCAAGCGCTCAAAGAGCATTGGATATTATTATATTCTTGGGTCAGGTGGAGATGAAAATGCCTCATTGTGCCAATGAGAATAATTGAGTATCAGATGATTAAGAAAATTGCCTAAGAACACACTGTTAATAAGTCACAGAGAGGATTCCAGCTAAGCCTGATTCCAAAGTACATGTTTCTTCCGCTACATATTGCTACCTAAGACCTGACAGAGAGGCTAGACATGAAGTAGAATGTGAGACTGTTTTCTAAAGGTACAGGCAGATGAAGAATGGGATTCAAAAATTTCCAGGCACAATCAATATAAGAAAAATCTAGTTCAATGGCCTTGAAATTTAAGTCCCAATATCTACCACTCCATAGATACCTCACCAAATTTTGATTTGAAATATCAGTCTTTTAAAGTGGTTTTTTTTTAATTTTTTTAATTAAGAATAAAAACCTCGAATATTCTCAAATATGTTATATGCTAATTTTAGGCCCTTAAGTAGGAAAACATCACTGGACATCTCTGTCCACTTACTGAAACTCATGATCGCTACTGTTAACTCTGCATTGCATAAGTGATCATGTTCCTATAGCAAGTGTGAGCCAAGCTCAGTTAATTGCCTCACAAGGTTTGCAGCACACCTGCTGACACGCGGTCTCATTGACAGAGAACTAAAGGATATCAAGGAAGTGATAAGTAACAAGCCACAGATAAGATTATCACAGCTTTAAAATAAAATGATTTTATGCACTTGAAGATGACACCAATTATAAAACTCATCATCAATTCAACACATTCTCAAAAAAAAGTGCATGACAGCTTTTTAGAAATTATATAGACATTTACACAATTACTTATCACTTTTGGTACCATAATTAAAGCTTTAGCTTAAGTCATTTTCATATTCAAGTAAAGAAATATTCTGAATCACTGTTGGCCTTTTCTGTCTATGAACAGGTATACAATGAAAGTCTGCCTTCAAACACCTTCACTTTTGGGACAGATGTTTAACTTCAAGGTACAGCAGAGTGCTAAAACTTGGGGAACTCATACTGCAGTTACCTTCCCTGGTACACCTGATAAACATCCAAGTAAATATTACCTGTTTCTTTCAAAACTGGATCAGAGAATACTCTTTCTCAAGAAATACCAAGCAACCAATTAAAGTTAAAAGCCAACCTTGTTAGGTGAAACTAATGCAAAAACAAACAAACAAACAAACAAACCTGAAGTCACAGGAATATACACGACTTTTATGTGCAGCTATGTTTCTATATTATAATTTATACTTGGATATGATGGCAAAAATGTCTGAATGAAGAATGTTTTGGTGTAATGAGAATAGAATACTCAAATGACTGAACCTGAAGCATGGCTTAGAAAGTGAAGTAAGTAGGGTTAGGATGTGAAAACTCAAGCAAAGGCCTAGCTCCATATTCTGGAGGGAGAATTAAAGAATAGGAAGGTGGGTTTGGGAAGTTAGGGCTCTAGGTACTACGTAGCTAGTATAATCAAAACAGAGCACAGCTGGAATCGGTTTGTAACTGAGCTGTTACTATGCCACAGTGGTTAGCTACACTATGCTTTCTGACTTCTGTTTTTCAACTAAACTAAGGAATATAATCATAAAATCTAAAAATGAATGTTATGGCCTTTTTACTACAAATAAGAAAGGTTGCATGATTAAAAATATTAGAATGTAAACTAAGCAGAATAAACAGAATCCCTATATAGGCTCTAAGATAACTACTAGATACCTGGTATCAGCAGTTAAATAGTAATGCTAAACAAATATGCAAACACATGTTTGCATGAGTAAATAATGAATAATTAAAAGCCATATTTGTATTTCAAGATTATTATTCTCACCTTAACGAGCTCATCTTACAGTTATTATCTGGTTAATCCAATTTTATTGCCAAAGCCTTTGGTTCTGTTTTGGAATTGCTTCCTCTGAACTTTAATTTAAATAATTCTACAAACTTAATACAATAAATAAAATTTTAAATCTCATTGTAGTTATGTATTTGATGTACTGAATTAAATTATGAAAACAGCCAATGTCTTATTTTACTACTGACTCCGATCCACGATGGTTTTTTAACCTAATTAATCCACAGGGAAATCTTTGGTTTTGTGCACTCTTTTCCAGAACATTTTAATATAATATATATATTATATATATATATAAAATATATAGTATAATATAATATATATATGGATGAGCATGCACATTTGCATGCTACACTTTGATTTTTTAAGTCACAGAAAACAGTTAGATATCAGGTGAATGGAGTAGAAAAGCAAATGTGAGATTTTAGATGATAAATCTGTCTTCTGTGAACTAAGCAGTAGAAGTTTCTTCTGCAATAAGTATTTGTTCAGGGCTTGGGGTGCAGCCAAGTAGTAGAGCACATGGGACTGGGTTTAAACCCGCCCCCCCCCCATACTACCAAATAAAATATTGCTTCTGCCGAATTATCACTTATTGAAAGGACTGATAAGTCAAAGAATTTATTCAAATAGCTGTATAATGCCACCTCATGCCAGTACCTTTCTCATTTGATAGACATGCAGGACTTACAGAGGCTTCCATCCTCACATCGGGCTTCTTTGCTCAACTGAATCATTTCACTCCAGAGGATGCATTAACCCTCTACTCTCTCCTCTCGATCTATCAATCTAGATCCTCTTTCTTCTTCTCTCACCTACCTCTAAGAAATCTACCTATTTTACTTCCGAAACATCTTTTAAATCCAGTCTTTTTCTATTCCTCTGACACTCTTTTCAAGTTCATTTCTTTGACACAACTGTAACAAGCTTGAAATGATCACCTCCTGACCTGCGGGTATCCTGTCACTTTTCACTAGCAGTATGATAAAGCACTGAGGACTGTAACCAAGTCGGCAGTCATCTGGCTGCTTGCTGGTTTCCAAACCTTCCTCCCTCATCCCTCTCAGGTTTTCAGGACAAACTCAAAACCTTCTCTAACCCCCTGAAGGTCTCTTTCTTATTCTCTCCATAATTCCTACCCACAATCTGTTCTGTGTTTTATCTTTCTTTGAACTCATCCCCATCTTCTTTTCCTGGACAATATTTGCAGAATGACTTCCTCTGGGAGTGACGACAAGAACACTTCTCTAGCAAACCAGCCTGGACAGGCACAAGTCTGGATTAGGAGTCTCTGCTGAGAGCTTCTACAAGCCCTTTAAACCTTCAGTTTTAAGATATTTAATATAAGATATTGTTCATAGGGCAACACCTCTACCACCTTAATGCCTAGCAAAGAATACAGTCATGGTGAATAAATGAATGACAGTGCCCTTCAATAACTGCTCTGAATCATGACCTACAAAGAAATATTACTTAAACATGGATCTTTGTGGCAGATTGTCTGGTGATATCAAGAGAATGTCTTCCTGTCTGAGAATCCTAACAATGCTAAAGACTCAAAAATCTTCAAACCATTTCCTCAACCTAGATCAAAGGTTCATCAAGTAGGCTAAATTCTAAAGGGCCAGTCATAAGCATCACAGGGAAAATTTGAAGAAAAGCTTGCTCTTTAGGAAATGTGTCAACAGTTGTTTCCCCAATCAATTTTATCAGAGTAATTGTCACCATGTCAGAACGCTGAACACAATCAATATACAATATGCATGGATCTCTAGAGTTGACCACAATGGAGCCAATTTCAACAAGAGATAGTTATTAGAACCACGTAATTGAGGAGTCCTGAAATGGTCTGACAATACAATACAAGTTAGTTTACAATTTCAAATATCCATTAATGTCAATAGACTGCCATTAATAGGCTATACAGAAATTCTGACAAGCCTCATCACATGGACACAGTTGCAAAAACCACATTTTTAAAAGCTCTGCAGAAATGTAAGTCGACTGATAGTAGCATGAACTTTTACAGGATTTTTGCTAAAAGCCCAAATTCTCTGACAATCAAGTCTATGAAAAGTCCACTTTGTAATGCTAATTTTACTCAGAAAAACAAACAAGCAAAATAACCAACATGTTGCATCCATTCCATTTGTAAGTATGAAGGGAAGCCACTAAAACAATGTTTCCCTTTATGATAATGTACAACATATTTATGAAATCACTGTCAGCGTCTCCAAACAGACCTCTTTCATAGTTTATCCCTCTTAAACTCATTGCTTTGCAGGGACTTTTTCTCTGAGGAAATGCTCTACACAAGCCACATGGGAACAGAGGATCAAAATGGCCAAAACTGCTGCTGACTCATGGGTGTCTTAAAGTTTCAACAAATGATGCCTAACTGCATGCTAAATGGTTACCACCCGTCCCTTACGGTTTACCAATCCTATACTTACCTATAGTGCTACCACCCTGAAATTACAGGTTCCTGGGCAAGGACATTAACAGTAATAATATACTTTGTAGTAATATTTATTTGTGGATCTCTTGAACAAGTTTCAACATTTATGAATTGACTATTATCACAGTAAGCCCAGCTTCCACAGAGAAAACCCAAAGCCTTGATTTCTCTTCTGTATCAGCATTAAGTGTGCAGTGAGGGGTATTTCTTTGCTACATCAGATAACATGTCTGCTCTTGGTAGCAAGGTATTGAATATTAAAAGTGTATTGTGTAATATATGCTGTAAAACCATGGAAGAAATTTAATAATTGTGATATCAACAAATTGAACTGTATCATATTTGTTATACATACACACTGTAAATGACAATTTTCACCACATCTTCTACAGGGGGTGCTCTTAGAATTGTGCATCAAACCAACAAAAACTGGCATGAAACTAACATATATCCCAAGCTGAAAACTCTGAGCTGTGTAATATCAAAACACGATCAGCAAAAGGAAAATAAATAGAAGAGACTCCCGAGGGGCTGTACAGAGCCAACATTGGGCAGTGTTTGTACACTGTCCAAACAGAGGGTCCCCATCCTCGATGCAGCTTCATCTAATACCTACTGGAGAAAAAGGCAAGCGATAGCATAGAAACCTGGAGCTATAGGCACTGAATGGCACCCTTCAACTAACTAAAGGACATGTGGAATTCAGCTATCCCAGGCTTCCTAAATAACATGATTGCACCCTCATACATCAAAATTGGCCTTTGGATTTGCTAGCTAAGTCTTGCCCAATAGACAAACATAAGATAATGTCTGTGCATGGATCAGAAACATAATGCACATGTTGCTACCCAGTTTTCCATGAGTGTTCCTAGCTCAGTCAGTAAAGTGCTTCACAAGCATGAAGACCTAAGTTCAAATCCAAGCACGCAAGTAAAAGGGTAAGTGAAATAACACATACTTATAATCCTAGTGTTGAGAAGGAAGAGGCAGGAAGACTCCCTGGGCTCCCTGGAAAGTGTGTCTAACATAATTGGTGAAATTAGGGCCAATGAAAGACCTGTCTCAAAGGGGATGATGGGCTTTCTGAGGATGATACCTTATACTGCCCTTTGGCACATACAAACAAACACACACACACACACACACACACACACACACACACACACACACACAAAGGTACCTATCAGGTATGATCTTTTTATTACAGTTATATGAAACCGTAAACTTCAAATATTTCTCCATTATCAAAGGTTTTTAGAAATTAGTTCCACTAATATATGATTCATAAATTCTATGCAAGTATATCACCACTTGTTCTAAAACAACTTATTTCATAAATGTTATCATCCATCTTCAAGCTACTGTACATGTTTTCCACAAAAGACTCAAATTATTCATGGTAAAGTTGTCTTCTGTGTTAGAACAGTTCCAATGCCTTCCAAATTTTCACTCACTATAAATTCATAACCCCAACCATAATAGTGGACACATGGAATTCAGCCTTTTTAGTCTTTTATGACCCTGGATAGCTAGTAAATCCATATTAGTTGAGACTATCGCATGCATTAACTTCTCAAACATACACATCACATATATAGGTTGATAGCCATAAAATTATACCCAAAAGAACTAAACTCATTGTCCTACAGTAATGAGGAGCATGGTACTGGAAAGAACATAAAAATGTAGAAAATGATCATAGTAGTTAGCATTTCCTCAGTAAGCCCAGGACACATTTCTCAACAGATTAACTCACTATGTCGTATGCACATTGACAGCCTCCAAGTTAATACCAAGTCACACAGAACTGTGAAAGGACTTGCCTAGTAAGCAAGACTGAGTCCAAGTGGTGGGAACCCAGAGCCCAGTGCCCTTGATACTAGGCAACACTGCCTAGTCCAGTAAGGGGGGGGGGGTTCGCCTTTAAAAAGTATAGTCCAGAAGGAAGTTTCTATTACTGACTGGTACTTTAGCTGAATGTCAGTTCCTATAAATAGTAGAAACTTAACTCTTAAAAACACACCTATTCTTAAAGCAACTGATTATGAAATCATTTGAAGAACAGAAATGAGTATGCTCTTAGCAATTTTCACAGCCATTATAATACTTTTCCTTTCCAAATCCACCTAAGAGCATTTGTAAAGTGCTAAAATAAATTAGCTGGATTGTAAAAGAGGAGATTTTTGAAACGTAGGTAAATGAACAATCTAAGTTTCTTCATACTTAGTGGGGAAAATACGTAAGAGACATTCATTCTCCTGAAAACTTACTTTTCAGAAGCACTGACATTTAGGTTCTACAAAGGGCTCTCATAAAAGCATACAATTTATGACAATTAACACTGTGACTTTGTGAGTAGTAGGAAAATCGATCAAGGCCGATAAGCTACATTTATGGGTGAAGTAACAAAAGGCCTTGTGAATACAAAAGGTGATTCCAAAGGGCACAGACCTTCTCTCCCATCCACCGGGAGGAGCTCTCCTGCGGAGGCACCTGAGCTCCAGACCTGCAGCCAAGGTAACTTCAGGAAGACTCAAAGCTGAGCCTTGCCTCCTACCCACACAACAGGGCACATTTAGAAAATATGTGACACTTCTGATACTTTAGTTTGCTGATTCACTGAGGAGCTGTGAGTCAAGTGAGGTCCCATGAGAGAGGAGAGAGACAGAGAGAGACTGAGACACAGAGAGAGAGAGACAGAGAGAGAGTCAGAGAGAGAGAGAGAGAGACAGAGAGTCAGAGAGAGAGAGAGAGACTGAGACAGAGAGAGACAGAGACAGAGAGAGAGACAGAGAGACAGAGAGAGACTGAGACAGAGAGAGACAGAGTCAGAGAGAGAGACAGAGAGACAGAGAGAGACTGAGACACAGAGAGAGAGAGACAGAGAGAGAGTCAGAGAGAAAGAGAGACAGAGAGACAGAGAGTCAGAGAGAGAGACAGAGAGACAGAGAGAGAGAGAGAGAGAGACAGAGAGACAGAGAGAGAGACTGAAACAGAGAGAGAGAGTCAGAGACACAGAGACAGAGAGAGAGACTGAGACAGAGAGACAGAGAGACAGAGACAGAGAGAGTCAGAGAGACACAGAGACACAGAGAGACAGAGAGAGAGTCAGAGAGAGAGAGAGACAGAGAGAGAGAAGATCCTTTTCATTCATTCACACTAGAGGAACACAGTAGATGAAGCATCACAAAACACGGCAAATTCAAAGTACTTAATTATTCTTGCCTAGGTCTTCCGACTTAAAATCTAATTTTAAAATCCTATTAAATCGAGTTATCTGGCTCATGCTGTGCAAAGTAAGAGAAGAGAACAATGTCCTAAGTGTCAACTGGGTATAGCTTCAGTAGGTAGAATCCCAGCTTCATATCCCCATGGTAATTGCATTTATAAGTGTATTGCTTTTAATATTTCTGCTTCTTAAAGATAAATATTTTAACTTACTTGCTCACATTTTTGAAAAGAATAATGCAACTGGGGTGAGCATGTTAGACTTACTCAATATTACAACAGCAAAAAGTACAATATACTTTCTCAACTTCTACAAATTCAATCAACAAATGTTTTCTGAGCACCTACTAATACAGGCATAACACCCACAGACAAGCTTCCTGGGGAGAAAACAATGAACTAATCTTAAGAAGTTTTCATTAAGAAAATTTCTTATTTACAACTTTTTCAGGAAAAAAAAAAACTTAAGAAATCTATTGCTCTGCAACATATTTAGGTGTTGCAAGTCTGATTCTCAGTTATAAGTAGATTTTGTTTCCTATCTAATGAGCTTCATTTTATTCTACAAAATCCATATTTTCTTTAAAACAATGAATGGCAACACACCCTTAAAAACAAAACGAAAATAACAAAAATCTCTTCCTGTTTCCCCAAAATCTGCCCATATTCATTCCCTTCTCTGGCATGGGCACAACTGCAAAGCTCTGTTGGGCAGCCCCTCACCTGAAAAAGAGTTTGGAGATAAAGCTGGCTTTCTCTAAAGGCGACTTCTGCATGATGTCTCCGTGGTGCACTGAGGTCTGTGTCCCGCCAGGTTCAGGTTGGACTCGACCTCTGAATTTCCAGGACCCAGCCAATGCTTTTGGCTCTTCCCTTTTTCTGGGACCTGCGGTGATGTCATTTGCTTCCAATTTCCCCCAACCAACTGGGTCCCACACACCGCCCCTTCCCTCTGCTTTCTTCCCCCGCCTCTTCAAGCCAGGTTAAAAGCCAGCGCTGCCTAGCCCAGCCCCACAGCCACAGCTCTCCACGCCCCGCGCCCGCCCCAAGCGCTCCTTCCTCCTGCGAGCCGAGCCTTGCGCGCGCGCTCGCCTGCCCGCCCGCGCCTCATTTTCTGGGCTCTCACTCCCAGCGCCTTCCTGCACTCCCTGTATCTCTACCTTCTGGAGGTAGCAGCTCAGAATTCAGGTTCGGAAAAACCGTGGCAAATCTGCGGGGCTTACAAGTCCTCCTAGGTAGGACCAAGGACCATTCACTGACCTCCTTAGCTACTAGGAGCCTTTCTTCTCTGTCTTTTCCTTCTCTCTCTCCCACTTCTCCGTCTTCTCTTTCTCCCTCCCCTCCTTCTCTCAGTCCTTGTCTGCCTTCAATTCTTTCTCCTTCTTGTTCTCGTTTTTCACCTCCTTCTTCTTCTCCCCCTCCTTCTCTGCTTTCCTCTCTTTCTCCTCCTCCCCAGCCTTCATCTCTTTCCCCTCCTTTATCTCTTTGTCCTTCATCTCTTTCTCCTCCTCGGCCTTCATCGATTTCTCCTTCATCTCTTTCTCCTTTTTCTTCGCTTTCTCCCCTTTCTTTTCCTTCTTTTCCTCCACCTTCATCTCTTTCTCCACTTTTTCCTCCTTTTTCACTTTCTCTCCCTCCTCCTGTCTCCTTAGCTTCTGGCTGAGTTACAGTTAACTTTTCAAGATCCATTTGAAAAGATGAAAGTGTGGCTTCTCTGTATCAAAGAACAGACTCAGAAAGCTGCACAGTTCCACGGAAGTCCTTCAAGAGCTGGACAAGACCTAAGCTCTGTTGACTGAGGCTCTAGGGTAGCCGTAGTGGCTCAAACACGTATGTCACAATTCCCTGATATGTCATAATTACAGCAAAAGCCCTAACAAGGAAAGGGGACTGCTGCTTTCCCCTATAAGGTACGCGTGTGTCATACACATATAGCCACAAGGCCCTGATGTGCCATAATTACAGCCAAAGTCCTCGAGGACAAAGGGAGCTACTGCTTTACCCATTTCCCATTCAGCATGTGTTCAGTGTATGGTGTGGCCTTTGTGTTTCAGAAGGCTTTTATGTGTGTGCTAGACAGCGACAACTGGGCTGTCTAAACTAAAAGACCCTCCTTTAGATTTCCTAGTCCTGCTAAGCAAAATATCTTGAGTAAAACACTGATAGGAACCGGGAGTCACTGAAGCAAAGGTATCCTGCTCTCTGAGAGAATACCTGTGCCTTTAGTTCCTGAGGACTTTGAGAGTTGTCCAGGCTATGTGCCTTCCTTCCAAGCTTTAGGTGTGAGAATTTTATGTCCAACACAAAAACCTGCCGACACAAATTCCCGAACCTTTTTATGCCAAAAAAAATAAAATAGAGTTTGGATTATTTTTTTTCTTTTATTGAAAATAGAATTTTCTTTTTATTTAAGCAGTGGTGGCACAGATCTCTGAGTTTTGGGCCAACCTGGTATACAGAGCAAGTTTTAGGAGAACCAGGGCTACACACAGAAACTCTGTCTTCAAAATAACTAAAACCAACCAAACAAAAACAAAAGAAAGAAAATGGATTTCTCCCCCTCACACACTATATCCTGATCACTGTTTTCCCTCCCTCTACTCCTCCGAGTTCCTCCCCACCTACCCTTCTATCTGTATCCATTCTCTTTCTGACTCTCGTTAGAAAACAGAGAGGCTTCTAAGGGATAATAATAAAATAAAAAGATAAAACAAAAACTAACACACTGGAATTGGACAAAACAAACAGAAAAGAGCCAAGAAGGAAAGCACAAGAAACAGAGACCCATTTGTTTGCACATTCAGGAATTCCATACAAGCACTAACCTAAAAACCATAATCTACATGCAGAGGGCCTGATGCAGATCATGCAGAACCTGTGTAGCTGCCTCAGGCTCTATGAGTTCATATGAGCTTTGCTCATGCTGATTTAGAGGAACTTGTTTTCAAGTATCCCCTCTGGCTCTTAGACTATTTCTGCCGCCTCTTCTTCAGGATTCCCTGAGCCCTAAGGTGGAAGGTTTGATGGAGACATCACATTTAGGGCTGAGTGTTCCAAAGGAAGAGTTTGAGATAAAAAAAAAAAATCAAAAATTAAAATGTTCTGGCTTGATTCTTGCCTCACCATCTAAACACAGAGTGCTTACTTGTGAGTTATCTGAATTTTTATTTGTGGCCATCCAGCTACAACACAAATAAAATATGTATTTCATAACACTGCTAACACAAGAAAATGCATTTAAATTAATGAATCATGGCCAAGAGGTTTTACAGCTCTTCTTTCCATATCTACATTACCCTTTTTCTTTATCTTAAAATACTTGTAAAGACATTTAACTTTTAGTATCCTATATCTTATTTAAAAATAGTAGAAATTATAAATCAAAGTTCTTACAGACAGACACTAGGGGAAACCTTCAGTATTTTCTAACTCAGTATTTTCAAGTACTGTATTTGTGTTTTTCTTGCTCCGTTATGACAAAAGTTGAAACTCAGTACTCACTATCAACTTCTCCCAGAATCTTTGCCCCACCCTTATTCTGTTGTTTATAAGTACTCGTGTGACACATCAAATGTGATGCTCAGATTCTGAAACTAATTTGTTATCAGTTCCTCTTTGCTCTCGCCATCATGTGACTCCAGATGAAGGATTAGATTCCAAAGATCATCAAAGCTGACCAAGCTATATGACTTCAGGAGATCTTAAGCTTCTTCCTCTTCAGAGGACAATGAAAAGGATGAGTTCTTTCATTTTCCATAGATCATTCATTCAACAGCCATGGGCATACATGCTATTGTGCCAGTTGATGAAGCAAGTGTCCAGGTGAATAAATGTCTGTAATACTGGACTCAAAGTCAGATGTGACCCCAAACACTTAGTCCCATCAGTGTGAAGCATTACTTCTAATCAAATCTCCCATCCAGCATTCACATTATGTCACCACAGCCTTCTGTCTCCTCAGATTAGTTTCATGAAGTCAAAACTTCTACAGCTGCTCAACAATAAGACAAGAAAGCAGAAACCTAAAACCAAGATGTCACTGGAGTTATATATCTTTGATAAATCTTATGTAAACATTATAATCCATTCTAAGAGTATATATTACATGAGCACAGTAACACCTTAGATTTTTATCATGAAACATCAAATCCCAAACTTGTTTGGGCAGAAGATTTTAAAAAGTAGACATGTCCAAGTGAAGTAATTGAGATATGATATACAGAATTTATGTCTAGGTAGTACATAACCTGACACAAATGTGAAAATAAATCAAAAATGTTCAGATATAAAGTTGTGAATGAAACTCTCACGGAGAATAAACAGATCAGGATGAACATGAGAGGTGATAGTAAAATATAGTAGCTTTCTCTTCAAGATAATTAAATACCAAATACCAGCTCATATCATCCTACGTTATTGCAATAGCTTATAATCATTAGACTATTACTATATATCCTGAGTACAATTACAAACATACAGCGTAATTCACCTCATTTAACCAATAACACATTCATAAACAGGTAACAAATATCATGTACCTCATAGGAAGGATCTGAGGAACAAAGATGTATTAATTTCCAAATTAAGTTGCATGGATGGTAATAACAGAAGTGGCTGCAACTCAGTGGCAGAGCATCACTTAGTATGGACCATAGTTCTGGATCCCATTCACAGTGTGATCAGTCAGTAACAATGAAAGAGAAAAATGGGATTTGAAGGTAAGCAGCACTTCCTGAGCCAAGGGACTTAAAAATTACACACTGGTCTGCAGGGCTGACTGACATTTTAGGAGAGCTCATCTTCAGTACAGATGAGCAATGGGCATTCTTGTGTATACTTCTAAAGCTACACTAAGAAGAGAGCACCACAAGAGGAAAAGAGAAAGGGACAGAGTGGGAAAGTGGATGGAAGGAAGCAAGCAAGCAAGAAAAAAGTAATCCATGCAAACTGTCTCAGTGGATGACCCCCTCATCTTCTTGATTTCCTTGCTCATACTCTCACTCCTTCCACTCTTCAACTGGATCTTGGGAGTTCAGTCCAGTGCTCCGATGTGGGTCATGGCCTCTGTTCCCATCTGTTGTTAGACAACGGTTCTGTGGTGCTATTTAAGATATTCAATCTGACTACAGGGTAAGGTCAGTTCAGACACCCTCTCCTCTATTGCTTAGGGTCTTAGCTGTCATCATCCCTGTGGGTTCTTGGGCATTTTTCTAGAGCCACATTTCTTGCTAACTCCATAATGGCTCCCTCAATCAAGATATCTCTTTCCTTGCTCTCATATCTGTTCAACAGTTTGCTTGAACTAATGGGAGCTCACCAACTCCAAATGAACTGGGAGTGAACGAGCATGGGAACAACCAAGCCCCTCTGAAGGGGTTGACAGCTGGGCAGACTGAGGGGCCACTTATAGTGACACTGGGATGTGTCTCTGCTGCACATACCGGCTTCATGGGATCCTATTCTCTTTGTATGTAAACCTTGCTCAACCTAGATGTAGTAGGGAGGGCCTTGGACTTTCCACAGGGCAAGGTACTCCCTTAGGGTTGGAGGGGTGTGGGGAAGGGTCTGTGGAGGGAGAGGGAGGGGACTGGGACAAGGGGAGGGAGTAGGAATTTGGATTGGTACATTTTAAGTAATAATAAAAAGGAAGGAAGGAAGGAAGGAAGGAAGGAAGGAAGGAAGGAAGGAAGGAAG
>NC_022035.1:12959913-12968688 GCF_000317375.1 Microtus ochrogaster | reverse complement strand
GGAAGGAAGGAAGGAAGGAAGGAAGGAAGGAAGGAAGGAAGGAAGGAAGGAAGGAAGGAAGGAAAAGGTAATCCATATTTGGCACCTACTACATGCTCAGCAGTGTGGCAAGTGCTTTCTACAAATGACCTGAGAAATACAAGCTTCCTTTCATAGGCTTCTCCATCTTCTAGAGAATAGCTGAACTTTTCTCCATTAGTGATTATAAGAATGCATTCAAAGCCAGGCAGTGGTGGCACACATCTTTAATCCTAGCACTCAGGAGGCAGAGAAGGGCGGATCTCTGTGAGTTCGAGCCCAGCCTGATCTACAAGAGCTAGTTCCAGGACAGGCTCTAAAACTACAGCAAAATCCTGTCTCAAAAAAAAAAAAAAAAAAAGAATGCACTCAAACTACACCCCATTTTGATCCATCATGTTCAACAAATCTTTCCTGAGGAAGCTTTGTCATGGATACACTAAAACCTAGACAAGCAGAACCTAGAGAATCATGGATACACTAAAACCTAGACAAATAAAAGAATGAAAGTGTCCTTTCATAGAAAGAAAAGCTCTCAAAGAGAGAAGGCAGACCTCACCAGCTTCCCATGCACAATGTGGCTGTGTTTAAAACTTATCAAAGGCAGCAGATAGGGCAGTTAAAGCTCCTCCACAGCTTGTCACAAATACATATCACAGTCTTGCAATGCTGTTGAGGACTATAAGGGGTTACCCAATTGGTCATCTTTCCCTCTTAGGATGCCATTTCATCAGGTCAGGAACTAGAATATTGCTGTATTGTTCATATAGAATGAGTTAAAGTGAAACAGTAAGTAGAAGAGTTCTATGTGGATATCAAGTTTGTGTACAGAATATTATTCAAATCCTTAAAGACTTGACGTATCAAAGGCCAATACAATATATGCCTCTCTGTCTAATATCTAGAATATATGATTAACTGGAAAGACCCCCCCACAACTCATTTATGGAAGAACTTGTACTTAGAGATTTACAAAATTAACATGTATTGTCACCATGTTCAGCAACTCTAACTAAATTTTTAAAAATTCACTCTGTTCATTTTCTGTACGAATGAATGTATGGCTTTTTATAGAAACTCACTTTATGCTCATTTTTGTGTTAATTTATGGCTTAAGGGGGATATGAAAGACAGAAAGTAAAGACAGTTACCCATTAAATAATTTTTGGCCTAGAAGGCTAAAATTTAAAATTCACAGGCTTAAAGATCTTTCTCGTGGTTTAGTTATGCTCACAAACAGTCTAAAGGACCCTGTTGTTTCAGGGCTCTATGATAGCTATTTATTGATCTTCAGGTTCACTGTGATTGGTGCAGCCACGGTGATTAATCCAAATGGTCAAAGGACAAGCCACTCCTGTTCAGTGACTAGGACCTCTTTGCATTGTGGGAGCTGACAACAACTGGGATTTCCCTTTTGCTTGTACAGCTCTCAGGCAGTAACCCTAACAGAAGGATGGCAGGCATTTGGGATTCTCATTCATATGCACAAAACTTGTATTTAAAAACATATGAATGCTTACATTTTCTGGAAGCATAATCATGCTAATGAAATAAAATCAAATTGATGAATTTATGTCATTTTTAATTTAAACAAATCTGGTCACTGAAAAGTTTTACCTTTAAATACAGATTCCATTACTAGTGAATTAAAACTAAATTTAGTTTGGTACCATCTTTGCAAGTAAGAACTTGTAGGTTGTATACATCTTTTGCTATATAGATTTCATTATATGTCTCAGGAAAGAGTGTAGAATTAGTATGGTCCAGTAACAAAAATATATCAGTTTTCAAATAAAAAAACTAAGATACAAAAGGTGAGCACTATATTAAGAGAGAGTACCTGAATTTGAATAAACTCAATGGTATGCACTCTGAGGTGAATGCATAGGCACTGTTCTGCACAGAGCAAGACAGGAGAACAGTCTTGATTAACTGAGAGCACCTGCTTTTTATCATGTGTGCTCTTGCTTCTCTGTGTGGGTGAAAACAAGCACTTATCCACAGGAAATGTTTCTTTTTCTCTGGATTTTATTGAGCAGACCCAGTTCCTGGACAGAAACAGGGATGGAACCCAGTATGGACATAGGAAGGAAGCAGTAACACAACAAGGTCGTTCCTGTGACTTGATGGAGATTGCCTCTTCTATTTCTCCTGATGTTCACTGGACATGGTATTCACTTGAGTTTTCAGATGACTTCTCAAGTGCTGAGAAAGAGATATCAGATCTCCCAAAGAAGTCATTCCACCACTAGCAAGAAGGTTTCAAACTAGTGTCTTCCACATGGTAAAGAATGAGCCACTTTTGACTTTGTAGCTAGAGGTGGAAGCTTGGCTTTACCCACACATCATGAGGTCCTAGAAAGGCTTTGGAAAGGACGTTAGGAGTCCATGTATAAGGGATTACAGGCTAAGAATGGGGATCAGAGAACCTGCTGAAACCAATGTGGATGTCTTTTCCAGTAAAGTGATAGTGGAGCAGAAACTGAGAGGGTCACTTTTCTCTTCTTCATTGACAATTTCATACATTTATATGATGCATTTTTGCTATTTTTACCCCTCCCCCATTATCCGCTCATCTCCTTCTCTCTCCCAATGAAGCTCTTCTCAGCAAGTCCAAGAACTATTTTCATCAGACACATTGCAGCAACAGAAGCCCCTACAGCAGAAATAGCTTGGACTGGTCAGGCTCCAGTCATCGTCTTTGATGTCTGGAATGAGAAAATCCTCATTGTGGGCAGTTAGAGTAGAGGACACTCTCTAAAAAGGATATCTGTACCTCTCCGTAATTTCAATGTTCAAAATTTAGCTAGCCCTTAAACATCTCAATAATTTTAATATTCGCAATTTAGCAAGTCCTATGACATTATTTGTTCTCCAAGAAGTGAATTAAAGGTGTTATATACACTGCATATTAGTGCATAAACAGAGGAAAAATGCATAAATGGGCATACACTTCTGACTATAACACAAATGTCTAATTTTTTCCCAAAACTAAGAAAAGAAATGAATCCCCTGATCAAGGAATCTTTCTAATTCCCCCAGTGTTTTGGGAAAGCCTGTCAGTTCTTTGTCAGGCTGGGGATACAGTAAAGAAGACAGCCTGCTGCAACATCTAACATCTTAGAACTAAGTTCCACTGAATTCTGGACAAGGTAAGATTAGCTTCCTGAGCCAAAGTAATGGTTGGCATCAATGTCATTCTCAGTAACCATGTGTTCTTCCTGGACCTGTAAAATCTATGGGCCCCCCAAGTCTTCCCTAGCTTCTCCCCACCTCCACATCCCAGGAATGCACCCTTACCCATTTTCTCTGGAGCCGTTAGATAGAGTCACAAAAATGCCCTGTTGGGAGTAGGAAAATATCTCCCTCAGATAACTTTTTATATAACTACATTCTTTCATCACTAGCACTAATTCATTCTGAGATATTCTTTAAAAACAAAGTATGTGTGCAATCTCTATTGCATTTCATTTTTACTTACTAATAATATTAACTTTAAATATAAAACAGAAACAACTTTTAAAGTTGTATTTGCCTTTTTATCTAAAAAATAAAAATCCAGAAGCTTTGAGAAATGGAAATATCACAGTCTTCTGTTTCTCTAAAAAGATCCTGGACACTCTTTTCTCATCTCAGGGGCTGGTTGAGGAATGTAAAGGGATATAGCAGGTTCTGGAACGTAAGTCGATGTACGGCCTTTCCTTCCCTCAAAGCAGAGCAGGAATTCCACCCCACCACTCCTCATGGAAGATGAACTGCATGCCCTCAGCTCTAACGGGGGAACAGAAACCTTGAACCTTTCTGCACCTGCCTCCTGCTCAGCACTGTGGGAACCCAGATACTGACAGCTCCCTGGAAGAGTGTCAAAGCCATGGTGGAACATCCAGTCCCGTGCTGCAGGCTCATCGCCAGCCACAGAGATAGCTGCAGCTGCAATTGAGCTGCTAGGTTTTCAAGACCTGATCTGGCCATGATTCTTGCTGTCATTTAGGATTTTTCTTGTTGATTATTTATCAAATAATAAAATAAATTTCTTTTGGAATTTATCAGTGTAACCAAATATGGAATGTGTAAAGGAGCCTATTTGATTATTATATTCATGTCAAACTTGCTTTAAAGAGAGTGACAATAAAAAAAATGAGAAATCAATAGCAACTGCAAAAAATTACAACTTTACTCATTCACCTAAGTGTTCTCATACAAACCCAAACACATTCAGGGCTATAATAACCATAACAATTATGATAACAATACTTTTATAAAATCTGTTTTTACAGGTACTTTAAAAGTTATGTTTTTCTTCAGTTATGTAAGTAGCAAGCATTAGATCATCTCACTTGTAAAATATTTTGTTTCTGTCTTATGGTCTTATCTGGGCAACACAGTGAAATCTTGTCTCAAAAATATATGTAAGTCTGTAGAGATGGCTTAGCAGTTAAGAGCACTTGGTGCACTTCTTGAGGACCTAGATTTGATATCCAATGCACACATGGTAGCTCACACCCCTGTGGAACTTTAGTTTCAGGCATCCAATGATATCTTCTGGCCTATACAGGTTCCAGTTATACATGAAGGCCAAAATTAATATATATAAAATTATATATCTACATATGCCTAATATATTTAATATATATATAATTTTGACATGTTAATGTTGACAATTCTTTCATGGAATATGAGATGATGTTTCCTCAACTGTAAAGTCAGAAAATTAAGAGCTTCTCTTACCAAAGATTGTAGTGAGAATTAAATGTATTGACCTAAAAATTAAAATTTTAGCATAATTACTAACATAGGTAGCTAGTCAGTAGTGTATATTTGTGTTTCAACTTTTTTTTTTCCGACATAGGGTTTCTCTGTGTAACAGCCCTAGCTGTCCTAGAACTAACTCTGTAGACCAGGTTCTGATTTAATAACACCTTGTTTACTTCTAACATTCAACAAATGTGAATGAAACTGTTAAATACATTGTAATTCAGACTTTTTGTAGACATAAAGTTTTCAGATCAGCTGGGTAAATACGTAAGAGCATGACTGTTGGATTATATAGTAAGACTCTATTTAGCAATAGCCATGCCATTGTATATACTAACTCGAACTCACAGAGATGCACCTGCTTCTGCCTCCCGAGTGCTGTGATTAAAAATGTGTGCTGCTGCCTCCCAGATGGTATTCCAACATTTACATCCTCAATTAATGATTCATAGCTGCTGACCTGAGTCTCCTATGTTTATTTTTACATAAAAAAATAAAAATGGATGTTGTAGACTTCCTTAGGATTTTTAAAAAATATACTTTCTCAACAATTTTTTATTGACATTCTTAAAAAATAATGGAAAATAAAACTCAACAAGAAGAAAACAGTCCAATTAAAAAGCAAACCAAACACCTAGGCACCACATCAGTGACAATACACATAAAATAGACTAGCAGATGAAAAGATACACAACATTATTTACCGTCGAGGAATTGCAAATCAAAACATCAGTGGCATATTTTTAGGTTGAGAATTTTATTTTTTTATTATTTATTTATTTATTTATTTATTTTTTGGTTTTTTTCTCTGTGGCTTTGGAGCCTGTCCTGGAACTAGCTCTGTAAACCAGGCTGGTCTCGAAAGGTTGAGAATTTTAAAATATGATAACAAACGTTAGAAAGATTAGAATATACAATGGCATGGTTAATGCTAAATAGAGTCTTACTATATAATCCAACAGCCATGCTCCTAAGCATTTACCCAACTGATCTGAAAACTTTGTCTACAAAAATCTGATTCCAATGTATTTAGTAGCTTCATTCATAATTGCTGAAAACTAGAAGTAAACAAGGTGTTGTTCAATCAGAAAGTATACATAGAAACTGCTATGTCTATATAACATAATAAAAATGGAATGAACTATAAAGCCAGAAAAATATATGGATTAAACTTCAACACAGGTTGATAATAACAGTATTAAAGCCAGTAGTGAGAAATGTCTATATAACTATGATTTCTATTATATGCCTTTTAGGAAATTCATGGCTATGTAGAGATGCTAAGATAAAAAACAATGTTTTTTTCAGGGGCTTGGAGTTGAGAGGCAATATACAGAATAGCTGAAGCAAAAGTAGATATTTTTGGAGCAGTGGAACTATTCTGTATAGCTGTAATAATGTCTATATGACATTATGCATTTGTTTTAGTCCTTTGAATTATACAGTGCAAAAAATACCCATATTTATATGAATAAAAAGAATCATTTAGAAGAGGAGAGACCCCAGAACGCAAAGCAGAACACAACAAAGGATATTGTTAAAAGCAGGAAATAACTTCACTTGAGAGAAAGATTTAGGAAGAAAGTGTCTGAAAATGAATAAATCTTGTAAAGTTAGAGGTACATCTGCCAATAATACATGTGATAATCATGAAGTCACTAGATGCACATTCTGAAAATGAAAACAGAAGTCAGTAGATATTGGGTATTGGAAGCCAAGTTTCTCAACGTTGGAATGGGAAGTTACAGATAAGAAGAGATTAAAATGACCTATGTGGTAATAGATTAGAATTAAGATACATCATGAGCTTATATGTAACTAGCAAACTTAATTAACAATGGAGATATCTCTCTCTCTATCTCTATCTCTCGCTCTCTCGCTCTCTCGCTCTCGCTCTCTCTCTCTCACACACACACTTCCTTTTTCAGTCAGCTAAAGTGCCTAAAATCAATGACACCTCATCACCATAATGTCCAGAACACAGTTTCAAATATCATTCTCTAATAATCTCCAATAAAATGTCCCATCATCTCTTTCAGAAATGAGATAGGAAAAATGCCAACTGACCCTAGATTGTATTATATTATCTTGTCAGGGAGTAAAAAGAGAAAATACAGTACAGATTCACAGTGCCAGGAGTAGCTCAAACAGAGCTAAGGAAGCAAGTAGAACCTTCCAATCACCAAAGCCAGAATAATTTTGACAATATATCAAGTAGCAATTAATTATAATCAAAAATATACAATAAATATCCATGGGTCAGTACTGACATAAATCAATGATCAAATTAACATAGGAGAAAAAACTAACTTCTGATAGATAATTTCAAACAATTAATTAGATACTTTCTTATGAAAGAGGTGGAACTCACTTTTTCATTCCTTAAGCATGGGCTACTTACAAAGACTTCTTTCTTTTTTTTTTTTTTTTTTTAATCAAGAAAACACATTTATTGTTTGTATTAACTCCATGAATAGCAGACAGAGTTTTCACAGGCAACCAACACTCTTCAGCGTAAGTAAGAAAAGAAATGACATAGTCCCAGAAATTTAACAACTAGTGTTAATATGGAACAGAGGTTTTATTTATAGCAAACTGTAACATAATACACAAATATTGTTGGTGTTATTCTATATCTCTGGATACAGCATAAACAATCTTGCAGGATTCCATGGTTTTGTATGGGAACAGGGTTTAATGGGAGAACAAATTTTGGAAGTGAAACTTTTCAAGAAAGAAAGAGAATCTATTGATGATGTAAAGGGGTGTTTCCACTCCAAGAGCCATAGACTTAGGAAAACTCACAGTTCAGCAGTGAGGATGGATAGGTCTCAGCAGACGTATATTTATGAAATAGAAAAAGTCTGAAAGTTCATAGAAAAAAGATAAAAGTGTGTGCTTTTAGCCCAGAGTTTAATATGATTATGTTAGTTGTCTTTATAGGACGTCATTACAGTATTTTAAGAATACAGTATTGGTGACAAAGGGGAAGGGAATGACTTTATAGTAGAGGAATCCAACAATGCCACCTCCTCCAGGTCATCCAGGACAACATCAATAGCAACATTCTTGATGGGATGTTTTGATGGGACACACTGAAAACGGGACTTTATTCTCCCCAAATCCATTCAGTCCCAGGCTAATCATGAGAAAGACGAATCCAAATAAGTATATATTCTACAAAATACCTGACTTCAAAATTGTCAAGAACAATCTAAGAACTATCATATCTAAAAGTATACAAGGAGACATAAGTACTAAATACAATGAAGCATCCTGGATAAGATCTTGGAGTAGAAAAGATCATTAGATGAAACTGGGAAAGTATAATTAAATACAGACTTTAGTTAACACTACAGAGATTTATACTGCTTCATTAACCACAGCAAATGTAGCACACTACTGAAAAAAGTAACAGGTAAAGCTGGATGTGGGTTCAGTACTGCCACAGGTTTTGGAAGGTCTGAAACTATCTTTAAACTTTTATTTAAAAAAATAAAAATATTTAGTGATTTTGACCCATCTTTCTATGCAGCAAGCAAGTACCGACAATTTGAATTTTTAATAACATTTAATAACAATATTTCATCTCCAGTGAGGTCTATTTATTTCATTTTTGGCTTTTTCAAAATTAATCTTCTGCTTATTTATTTTCTCAATCAATTATTTTCATTGCAAAAGTGACCATAGGACCCAGGCTTAGGCATGAACTGTGTAAGTCAGACAACTGATGTCAAATTGGGTTATTCTGTGACTTTGAAAAATCTCTCTTTCCAGTAAATAGTAAGAACATCCCCATAAAAGAATAGTCTATAGTTATTCAAAATTTGAAGTCGTTATTAAATCGTGGAATTCATAAACCAGGACTGCATTTCACTACTAAGAATGAGTTTGGCTGCAAAGCAGTGACACATGCCCACTCACACTGCACTGTGTGTTCTAGATTCGTAGTCTAGAAACACTGAATTAAAAGACACATGCCCACTTACACTGCACTGTATG
>NC_022035.1:12938068-12959778 GCF_000317375.1 Microtus ochrogaster | reverse complement strand
ATTAAAAGACACATGCCCACTCACACTGCACTGTGTGTTCTAGATTCGTATTCTAGAAACACTGAATTAAAAGACACATGCCCACTCACACTGCATTGTGTGTTCTAAATTTGTATTCTAGAAACACTGAATTAAAAGAGTTTAAAGTTTCAAGTATGTTTCATTCCCAGGAAAATACTTAGCTTAAATAATCGTGTTCTTGTTTTATAATTTTCTTTCCATTTACCCATTCCTACTCTTCATTCTTCTGTTTATCATTCCATTCAACTTTAAATGTTTACACAGGATTGCTGTAAACTAACAAAGACATATCGTATTCCACTCACAAAAACGTCCTTTCAAAATAGTTTGCTTGTACAGCAAGAATTTTTACCACTATCGGTTAAATATGGTTTAAGGAACATACTTAGAAAATAAAAACTTTTTCCTGGGGAACAGCTGATATTTTAAATCACTGAAGCAATGAACATGCAATTTTATTCCGGTCTTATTTTCTAATTTGAATCAAACTCAGGGTAAACTAAAAGCAGGAAGTTGACTGTGCTAACTCTCTAATATGCTGGGGCATTTTTGTGGTTTTAGTACTGTCATTCTCTTAAGGGATAATTGTCATTATAATATTTGAGGAAAATAAGAAAGGTTTAATACGCCCATTTATATTCTTACATCTAATTCAGACCATGTTGCATTAGGTCTAAACATGAGCACTTTATTCACAATATGACTTAGAGTAAAATTCATGCATTTGTTGAGCTACAATCCCCGAGAAAATTTTTACCAAGAGAATTTAACCTGCTAAAAACAGTTTTGACTATGTATCACCTGCAAAATAATTTGAAATGAAAAATTCAACTGGCATTTTCAGTTTATATATATTTTTGGCATCTAGAAAAGAGAACTATGTGGCTGGTTTCTATATGGTCTGCATTATAAAGCAAAAGGTGTGGAAGGAAGGAAATACCCTTTCGCACACTCCAAGGAAGCTCTTTTCCAGAAGTTGATACCAGAGCTCAAGTCATGCTGGCAGAAAATCAAGCTTAAATCATGAGAGAGAAGGGTAATGAAAATTGTGTTGGACTTACATATGAAATTCCATGTATAACAGTTATGTATAAATATTGATACATATTGAATACTGTCCTATTTTGTTAAATTGCAAATAAATGTTGAAATTTATGCTCTTTTAAAATAAGTGACCTTTAAAATCACACAGAAACTTTTGACATAATTCAGATTATGTTACCAGTTTCACAAATAATTAACAAGACTTTTACAGAAACAAAAGCTTATTGACCACACAGGGCATCCAGTCAAATGGAAAGTACTCGTTGGTTTGTGAGCAATCATCCAGGCATATTTCTGTGTATATAAATTGTCCTCAGACTTTATAAAACCACCCCTGCCTCCATAACATTCATTACCCTCCATTTCATTCCACACTGGTAACATCTGCATGTTAATATGTTATTGGCCTGTGTTTAAGTTATACTAGCAAATTTTTAAATTGTGTGATTTACTTAAGGAAAACATTTTATGAAGAAGATGGTGATGGTGCACACCTTTAATCCCAGCACTTGGAAAGGTTAGGCAGGTGGGTCTCTGAGTCTGAGGCCAGCCTGGTCTACAGAGTGAGTTCAAGAACATCCAGGGCTACACAGAAAAATCCTATCTCCATAAACAAAACAACAACAACAAGGACAAAATACCTTTTATGCTATAAAATGTCTTTTAGTTTTGATAAATTTAAAGATATTTGGGGAGAAGGTGAGGTGTAGTTCTTTGATCTTAGCATTCAGGTGGCAGAGACAGCAAATCTCTGTGAGTTTGATGACAGCCTGGTCCACATAGCAAGTCACAGACCAATCAGGGCTATAAAAATAAAACCCTGTCTGAAAAAGTTTTCAAATATTTGGGTGAAAATGAGGATGCTACAGAATTATATATGTTTGAGTTATTCATATTTCAACTAATTCTAGTCAAAGAAAACTTTTAATGTTCAAATGGATTTTAAATGTTTTAATATATAATGAATTTTAATAAATATAGATAGTAAATAACTTAATAAAATTCAAATACAATTTTGTCCTTCGGTTTTTCACATGCCTAATCATCTATGTCTTAGCAGTAAAACTAGGAAAACGTATTAACAGAAATCTCTGAAGTCACAGTAAATTAACTCATTTAGACTTCACCATCCTGGCTTCAGGCTCCACTCTCCCCTTATCCAGCAAGTAACTCACCCCCACTCCTTAAAAAAATCAATCTTTTAAGAATGTAGGGAAAGATTTAAATAACCATATTTTTACTGCTGAATTACAAAAAATAAAGTCTTCATTTCTTTCATTTCTCCTTTTCATTATAAGATAATTTTATAAACATTGTTTGTTATGATGGTTTGGACTTGATTTGAGTGAATCCCTTAGGTATTCTTGCACTGAAATTCAGTCTTTATTGCAAAGGTATTAAGAAGGTGTCATATAATCTGAATATGGCTATAGGTGGGATTTTAGGGAGGTGACTGCAATTAAATAGGATCATCAAGAAGATAGAATATCAGTATTTAATATTAGTAATTTTATAAGGAGAGAGAATATGCTAAAAGGATATGGACACATAGGTTCTATGCTTCTTGTCATGTGATACATTACACCAACTCGGTACTTCAGACACAAGTCCTTATCCTTGAACTAGAACCATGATTGCTTTTCTTTTAAGTTTCTCAGAATGGGAGACACATTAATACAGATAGGACCAAAGAAAGCAGCACTTGAAGCACATCGCCCTAGTAATTTGTCTGAAGGAATGAGATTATATCAGAAAAATACCTAAACATGTATGCATCTAAAACAATAAAATAGTGATAATTGTTTTATTCTAATTTCCAGGCGTGCCTCATTTTGGTACACTATACATACTAATGGAGAATCACAGAGACCCATAATCTATGTTTTTCTGCTTCTCAGCTAATAGACACATTCCCCAGGCAAATTTAAGCTTTAGTTACCAATAAATAACAAAGAATGATTAATAATTGACTACTGACAACAATTTTTACCCTTATGAAAATGGATACCAAATATTTTTAAAGATTTTGTTTTTAATTAATTATGTGTGTATGTTTATGTCTGTGGGGGGAGGGATTGTGCATTGGAGGGCGGAGCCTGGCTTATGTGTCTCATGTTACACAGTCATCTGTAGGTAGTTAAAGTTGTAAAAATGAGCTTGGCTTTTCTCCTTGACATCTAGCTCCCTGCCCTGCTACTGAACAATAACTTAAAATTTAAATTCAGGCATCAAGCTAGACTTTAGTGTTAGCTTTCAATCTTTATGAATAATAGTTATTCAACTAGTTCATATTTCAATTAATTCTAGTTAAAGAAAAACTTTCAAAGTTCAAATGTGTAGTGGCGTAAATGAATGCAGGCAGACTGTAAAGAATATATACAGCTTTAATGAAGAAATAGACTTAGAGTACCACGGTTCCCACGGAGAACAGGAAGCAGGCACCCGATTTATAAGAAAACATTCGCCCAAGGCAAGCCGCCCCCTAAGGGGCTGGCTTAACCCCACACAAATGGATTTTAAATGTTTTAATACAATAACATTGAAAAATAAAAGTTAAAGCATAATATTTGTATTAAGCATATTTTTAATACACATTTACATTTAAATCCCACCAAATAATAAGCATCAAGTATTCATCAGGAAAAATGGTCCCTCACAGAGTCTGAAGGCCCTTTGGTCCAATTATCAACTCATATTACATAAAGACACAGTTAATTTTAGAAAGTCTATGATTGTTTCATGAATATCACAATTACTTTGGAGACTATTATGAATATTTGTGTTTACCTAGTATCAATTTGTTAACTGTGACATTTAAAATACATAATTTTGTGACCCTAGAATTTCTTTATTCTGAAGGCCTAGAAAATGTTAATAGCACTTCTGTCTTTGCCAAACATCTCTGCCTCCTGCAGGGCATCATGTTGATTGACAGGAATAGCACAGTCTTTGTTCTCTAAGAGCTTATAGTCAGCATAGAAAAAGAAACACATATATAATCGTATTGAAAGATAGCATAATATGAAGGCCATTCTCAAAATACAAATAGACATGAGGGGTAATGCTACCTAAGATATTTCCAGCTAAGAATTGGGATGGCTTTAAGAAAAGACACAATTTTTTCAAAGAATCTTGACAGATAGGGTCCACTAAAGATAACTTAGAAATTTATGAGTGAAGAGGAGCAGACTTTATGAACAGGGCTGTAGAAGGTGACAGATAAGTTGGTTATAGCAAAACAGATTGGGACTATGTTCCTCAGAATCACAATTGGTCAGATAAGCAGTCAGTACCTACTAATACTGCTAAGGAAGTCACAGAGAAGCTCATGATCCCTGATGAGGCCATATCCAGGTAAGCCCACCTCAAGTGGAAAGTAGCGTGAGTCAAAAGTGTGCGCGTGTGATACCCTGAAGTTCCTAGACAGCACAGCTGTGCAACCCAGTCCATTACAGCGTATCAGTTAGGTGCCCGGCCTGAAAAGAGTCTTACTGCATCTTAAGAGAATGAAAAACTCACCCTGGAAATGGTTTCTACTAAATAACACGCCTCTGTGCCCTGAGAAGCTCACATCAGGAGCTTGGTGCTGTCTTAGTGGGCTTTGGAGCAAGGAAATCAAACCATGCCATATTTTAGAAAGGTAAAACTGGACTACATAGGCACACTGGCAAAGTCCAACAGGAAGAGACAGTTGAGAGAACTTCCCCGTGGGGCTGAAGCTTTATCACTCTGCCCGACCAGGATTTCCTGCTCACTAGGTCCTCCAAATCCTTGCCTCAAGTTCACACCTGTGTATCAAGTACAAGCTTGTCTTCAGTAGATAGCAAGGGTGATTTATTTCCAGTCAGTATTTTAAAATTATATTTTAAGAGCAAGAGGATTCTTTATCAAAGGTAAAACTTTTCCTTCTCATCCAGCTTGGTTCCCGTATTTTAAAAAACCCTATCTTCCTCTGGCACATTTTTATTACACATCAGAAATCCACCAGCACACCACACCAGGAAGCATTTATTCTAAGACAACTAAGTGATTGCCTAATTTCTCCTGTTGTTCACTGGGGCGAAGAGTTTGACTCACTCCAGTTAAATGTATTCTTTTCTCATCAAAAAGGAAGGATAGAATTAGTACCTCTAAGAATGTTTTCTAGCTTTTCTTCTTATTAAAGAATGAATTTTCAGCTACATTTATGATCTTAGTTAAATAAATGGACTCACCTAAAATATCTGACTTTGTCATAGTGACTAATCAGCATTTTCTGTGCTATCAGTGATTCTGTAAGTCACCTTGCTTGTCATTTAAAAAGAATATTCTTAACAATGAAACTCTCAGTAAATGGAAGGCAAGGGTATTCTAGTAGGTACAGTGAGCAGTATAGAGATTGATCTTCCCAGGAACACAAAAAATATTCTGTTTTCCCTGATTCCAATCAGCAGCCCCTTAGTTATACCAAAAAACGAAAAAGGCAAAAACCCAACTTCCACCTTCACCTTTGATTGAAAATGTTTACTTGCAAGCTGAACTGATCTGTTGGGTGACGTAGTTTAACACACCATCCAATGTTCAGGAAATGATCTTTTATTGTTGATTAAACAAACTCAAAGTTGCAAGAGAAAACATTTTAATATATTCCTATAACACTACTTAAACCTTCCTGTGGAGTACTTATTGCCAAAAAAGAAAAAAAAAACTATTGTGTCACTTGGGTTACCTTCAATTAATTTTAAGATACCTAGTACTCCATTTACTAAACTGCAAAAATAACTACAGGCTAATATTTACACTGTAGGAAAAAGTCGCATAAACTTATCAGAATTGAATTCATGGAAGAAAGAAGTCTAATTCTGCCCAAAGTAAGAGTAGCGCTTCACCACATCATTAAAAAATATCAAGAGTATTTGGATTTAAAAAATAAAATCACTCACTAATTTGTAAACAATTAAAAATTCAAAGTATTTACTTCATTAGATGATCTAGTTAAATACCTGCTAAGAAACTAAATTTTGTTATTAGAATATTTTAAAAAGAAAAATCCAACTAATTCACTTTGCACATAATTTATAAAGAAATGTTAACCACTTTGAACTGAAAAGGCAGTTAGAGGCCCTTAATTTCTTTTCTTTATCTGCCCTCTGCTGGCTAAATAGAAAAAAATTAAAAGCAAAGACCCTCAGAGAGCAAACTGAAACAAGTACAATGTAACCAGGAAAAAATCAGTATTATAAAATTTTCATTAGGGGATCTGATCCTCTTTTAGTCTCCACGGGAAACAGTGAAGACAAATACCCATCTACAAAGAAGATTTTTAATTAAAAAACAAAAATAAAAATAATAAACTCACATATTTGCTTTTACTAAGTGTATCAAAATTTTCTTTTAGATAAGCAATTACCTCACTTTGCCACTAGTTTCTCAATCAATTCCTAAATAAAACAAAGGTTTTTCTCCATCCCTAGTTCAATTTTAAAGGCATAGTCTATGTATCTGTGTGTCCGGATGTGGGGGAAGGGGTACAACAAGGAAAATAGAGACTTTGTCCAATAAGAATGTTAATAAGTTATATCTACTTGTTCCTTTTTTTTAAAGCAACTGTTTATCATTTGTTGAAATGAACTTGATTGGTTGGTATGAGTTCCCATTACGTAAATCATATTATTCATTACCAAGAAGATATTATGTTTGCTTGTAAGTTCAACAATTATCCCATTCATTATAATTCTTCCTGCCACTCTGATCTTGGGGTAAAAATGCACAATCCATAATCAACAAGGACCTTCACTGGAATACTTTGTGTTGGTCAATTACACACAGGTTATTTGCAAAGATAAGATTCAGGGTTTTGTCACTTAGTTATAGAGTACTGATGCATGCTTGGAAAAATGAAACCCTTTGTGAATCACAGGGAAATAAAAGCTAATTTCTAACCAGACATTCAATATCCTTATCTTTGTGTGTATATGCACGCACGCGCGCACAGTGCGTGCACACTGTTTTTCAAGGCTGGATTTCTCCATGTAGCCTTGGCTGTCCTGGAACTCACTTTGTACTCCAGGCAGAAATTACCTGCCTCTGCCTTCTGAGTGCTGGGATTCAAAATGTAAGCCACCACCATCTAGCTTCAATATTCACATCTTATGACTATACATTTTTAAAATCTTTGTAGTAAAATGTGTTTCATAAACTCTACATTAGGGCAGAAGCCACAATTCTCTGGAATGAACAGAACGCACACTAGTTCATGAAACCTAGTTTGATGTTGTCACTGCTAGACTTTGTTTAATAATATAAATTTTATTATTAAAATGCAAAAACATTAAAACCGAGTCTACTCAGAGCAACATGTTAAACTTCAAGTGGACATGCTGGAGGCAGCAATTTACATAACTACAACAATTCACCTATGCCCAGCTTTTACCTATGCTCAGTAGAAAAGGGCAAAACACAATGGCACTGAATCTCATCCTAAGATGCATTCACCAGGGAAATTCCCTCTTTCAAGTGATCCATTTACTAATAAGGAACCTTATGCTAAGGTAAGAGAGACAAGTGTGCACTCCTGGGCCAACAGAACACAGTATACTGTGGTGCTTTAAAAAATGGGATGCAGGTCCACTAGAATATCTGAAATGAGGTGAGTTTTTTTTTTCCCCAAATGACTTATTATGCTGTATTCTAGATATAAGTTAGGGAAAATGGATAGTCAAGAATGTGGCTGGGCTAAGGATGAGTATTATTTTGATCCCATAGGTAAGCTTAGGAGCACAAATTACAGCACAAATTAGGCACACCTTGAAAAGGTGGTACAGCCTTCATTGCTTCCTGTTAGGCAATTATGAGTCAAAATCCACTAGTCAGAATCTCCAGAAGAGAGAAATTTTGTGAGACATCAGTCCACAGTCATATAAGGGAGAGGATGGATGTTCCAACAAGATAAAGTGGATCTAATTGCATATCAACATTAATAAGAAGGTCTGATTGTTCTGGTTTTGAATTCTACCATGTGACACAGCAACTTTTAAACTCTTTGTTCTGGATTCCATATGTTAGAGCTGAAAACTATCCTTGTTTCTCCAGGGTGTTCTCAAAATAAAAATGTCTTCAGTAAGATACAATGCCTGGCAAAACTCCAGAAGAAAAAAAAGAATTCTGGGCCTCTTTCCAGGACAGCATTACACAAACAACACATATTTGCCCATTTTACCATAGCTCTGTGAAATCACCAAGTTGTCAGAAAGTCCAGGAGCCACTCAGTAAAGAAGCCCAAGTGGTGAGACAGATGCTGTGAGTGAGACCTAAGACTGCAGCTACCTGGCCCACCCAGAGGGCTCTCATCAGTGGCCATACCACTTAGTAGAAGGAACTAGAATTGGAGAAAAGAGCACATGCTGGAGCCCATATGATAACTGACAACTTGTTTGGATAGTTGGTGATTGGGCCAGGGCAGGGAGGAGAGATTTTCTTTTTATTAATTTATTTATTTATTATAGATTTCTGCCTCCTCCCCGCCGCCGCCTCCCATTTCCCTCCCCCTCCCTTGTCAGCCCAAAGAGCAATCAGGGTTCCCTGCCCTGTGGGAAGTCAAAGGACCACCCACCTCCATCCAGGTCTAGTAAGTTGAGCATCCAAACTGCCTAGGCTCCCACAAAGCCAGTACGTGCAGTAGGATCAAAACCCATTGCCATTGTTCTTGAGTTCTCAGTAGTCCTCATTGATACACAAGACTTACCTGAGAGTTAGCTAAGGCTAGCACTACATCCCTAGGAAATGCTGCCCTACTGAAAATCCAAATGTTTACCATATCTCATGTTGAAGCATTGGTCCTTAATGTAGTCAAAGTCAGAGATGAGGCTTTGGAAGATGGAAGGACCATAAGGGCTCTGTTCTCAGGACTGAATTGATCCCTTTAGAGATTCAGATCTTAGTGTTTCTGCAGAAGGATTTTATTAGGAAAACAGCATCTCTCCCTGTGTGTGTCCCCTCCATTTCCTGACTGCCATGAAGTGAAGTAAGAAGTTTTGCTTCTCCCTGCCAAAGGCCTAAAGCAATAGCGTCAAGTAAAGCCCCAATAAACCAAGTCAGAATAAATGTTACTTTGTTTGATTTTCTTGAGTAGTTTGTCACAATGATGGAAAGTTGAAGCACTGTTTATTTATGTGATGTATAGTTGGCCAGCTTAGTGCACAGATATAGATTCAGCAGTGATTTCTGGTTGACATCAACTTCATTACCCTTGCCTAAAGAACATACTAGGGAATGAAACACAAAATGTATAATCTTTATACTTTAGTAGGTAATAAATATACTGCATAAGTATTATACTGTATCATGTTAGAGAGTGGCAATACTATAAAAAATAAAGGTCAGGGTAAAGACATAACAGAGGTTTGGAACACTAGATATATTGTAATATTAAATATAAAAGTTATGACAGGCCTTACTGAGAAGACAAGATTTGAGCAAAACAATGAAAAAGAGATACAGAATTCATCTAAGAGCTTCTGAGTATCTGGGGAGAATATTTTGGAACAGCTATAGCAAGGGACTTCTGATGGACAAGAATGTAGTTTAAAGCAAACCAAGGGAGAATAGGCAAGAAGAGTGTTCAGAAATGAGGTCACAGAGGCATCAAAAGAAGGAAGGGATTAATAACACAAGGGAATTAGAGGTCAGGGGAATCATTTATCTGGTGCCCCTGACTCTGCACAGTCAAGCTCCTGCTCCTCATGCCCACCACATTAGAAGGAGCTGCCTGATCACCTGTTGAGTGTGCTGTTCATTTTTGTTGCTATGACACAATACCTATAAACTTAAATTAGGAAAGATTTTTTTTTTTGGCTTATGTTTCAGTCCATTGTTTTGAGCCTGAGGAGAAAAATGAACATGATGGCAGGGTAGCACGTAGTGAAAATAAAGGTGTTCACTTCCCATAAATAGGAGGAAGAGAGAAGTGCATAGGGAGAGGGAAGGAAAAGAGAGAGTGAGCTTTCAAAAGTGCAATCCAGTAACCCAACGTTGTGCTCCCAGTTTTGCCCTATGCCCTAATAGCCCATTCAGCTATGAGCACATAGTGAATGATTTACCCCTTAATGCAGTTAGGTCCTTCATCATCTAATCACATCCACACAGTACGACCAACTGGTGGGAACTAAGTCTTTAACACTTGATTTTTTGGAGAAAACACTTTATAACCAAACCAAAACATTATTACTAGTTGTTACCAATGATTACTTTTAATCATGCCATGTCTTACTACACTTTTCTTCATCTATCTGCTAATTTGTACTCAGTGCTTTGATATTTTAGGGTTTGTGACAATCACGATAATTTTTCTCCATCCTTCACCCTTCCCACTTTCCACACCACCATACTCGCCTGGCCTGAGAGCGACCTTCCTCTATTATATGTATCACAATGACATGGAGTTGTCCTGTAGTCTCGTTCTTGAGGTCTCTGTAAATAAGATAAATAAGTTTAATAGGGGTTTCAAGTTTCTTACAGACATCTTCAACCAAAATAATAAAAATTGACCCTTGCTTTCCAGCAAATGGATCATCTGATGGGAGGACTACATTCTGGCATACAATATTTAAATAGGTAAAATATTCTTCCTTGGTATGTTTAAAAATATAGTGTGGACAGATACTGATTGCACCGCTATGGAATAAAAGATTTCACTTCAAATCTATGCTCAAACAGAACAATTCCAGGTAAGATCACTGAAATCAATAAACTTAGGCTTCTTACTGGCAAGGAGAGGCTGATGCATAATTCTCAGGATGATTCTTAATTTTAAAAGCCCCCACATTTTGCAACGTGTTTAAAGGTAACTCCATTTCTACCTTAAATATTGTTTCTCTTCATTTTACTACTTTCAGTTTACCTTGCTCACAATAGCATGAACCTTTGAAAACTCAAAAAGCCTATTCTTACTACAGATGAATGGCTCACATATGTCTGGTCTATTTGGTTTTTTTTAAGAACATAAGGAAAACATTAACTATGAAGCCAGACCACAGCAAGGACACAGATGCTTTTCTTCTAAAACACAATAAATAGTACTCAAATAGGTCCCCTTTGAAGATTTATTCTTCCCTAAATAACAAATTATGACAGACACATTTCTAAAATTTTTTCTGGAGATAAAAACAAAATCCATACTACTGGTCTATTTTACTGTGACAATTCCAAACATGCTTTTAAGTCAAATGTCTTCAGGTCAAATTATTATGTGCATATAAACAGACATAAGGTTTTGGATACACCAAAGTTCCTTTTCTTCAGGATGATAAAATTGTGTTATGAAAAATTTCTTTGGTGGAAATAACTGTCTAAATCCTTTTGTTGGAGCAGACTTTCATCTTCTATGCATTTACAGCACTGAAGATGAGAGCCATTTTGACACTATAGTATAAGTACAAGAGAAATCTACTAAAGGAATGATTACTTCAATTCTATTTATAAAAAGCATTAGGAAGTTTTATAATTCCTTTAAACAATAACAGTGAAATATTTATCTTATTACTTGTGTAGACTTTACAATTAGTTAGGCAGTTCCTTTTTAAAATAGACCTATAAAACTAATATGCCTCTAGCCATCTTCTTTTTCATTTCTATTCTTGTTATTGTTTTGTTCCATTTTACTTATCACTCCAGTTGCACATATTTCTAGAGAAGACTGCAATATTTAATCATATAAAATAGTATATTAAATAACCCAGAAAAATTTGTATATTTTCTTTTGTTTAATAAATACAATTTCATTCAAATTCATCATGTTCTTTGACTATATTCACCACTCCCCATAATCTCTACAAATGAGAGATGCCCTTCCCCATATGGGCTGAAGGTGAGTCCAGGGCACCAAGTTCTCTTTATCTCTGAGAGCTATGATTCAACAAACCCAGACATGCCATAATTCTGTTTTTGGGCCTATCTGTAATGGTTCCATTTGTGATCTATTTTGCAAGACTCTTCTTCTGGCCAAATGTCCTGCAAGAAAAGATATTGTGGGAGCTGGCTTCTAAGTTTATTTCAGGAAATGGAGCAGAGATTTGACTGTGAGAACAAAGGTTTTGACTGTATGACTTACTTTCTCACCAGAATTACAGTGTAGGAGAAAGTCACCTGCTATACCAATACATAGGAAAAATTGTGCCCAGTAATCAATTAATACACTGCTAAAGCTATGGGATGGGTCCCAAACTATAATAGAGAAGAGTGCTGGCTTCACAAGGGATCTACAGCAAGAAAAGCCAACTATTCAAAAGGCACTATTCCCAACACCTTGCATCTGAGTTTATCTCCGTTAGATATGCATATTTCTGGCAGGTTGGCCTAAATTATCAGCTGATATCTCATTGCATAATCCTGTGGGCCACAGCAACTTTTTTACTCATGCTTTGTCTCACCACCCTGTTAGTCAACCCATGTCTTTATATTCCACAGTGTTTGTTTGAAAAATTCATTGTACCAATGCTAAATTCATCTCTATTAAGATTATATGCACTTTATACAGTCAACAATTTGAGATTACATATTTTGATTACATTTCTCCCCTCCCTTTTCTCCCTCTAAACTCTTCCAATATATTCTCTCTGTATTGTCCCTTAAACCAGTATGAAGTGACCTGTTTTTAATCTCTTCTAAATTTAGACTGGCTTATTTTCTCAGCTATCAGAAACAGCCTTGCTGTTTAGTTGTTTGCTTGAAATGACTTTTACTGTTCTTTCACCCTAAATCTGTATTAGTCTTAGGTTCATTTCTTGCTGGAGACAAATACATGGATGTTTTAAAATAATCTAATGAGCTGGTGTATGTCTTTTAATTGGATAATTCAGACCATTAGCATTCATAACTATTATTTTGATTTTGTAGTATTTAGTACTTTACCAGTCTCCAATTCATTTCTGGTTTTGCATGGTATATTTTTTCCTGTGACTTCATAGATGTGTTTATCTATCTATCCTTCCTTTCAATATGTTAAGACTACTTTAAGTAGTCTAGTGTAGAGCTTAGTGGTCATGCATTCCTTCAGTTGTGGTTATTATGGAAATGTTTTTCTACAGGTGTTTGTACTCCTCCTGCACGCCAGTGCCTACAGAAGCCAGAAGAGGCTGTTGGGTCCTCTGCGGTTGGGTTACACACGGTCGTGAGCCACTATGTGGGTGCTAGGGATAGAACAAAGACAGTGCTCACAATCACTGAGCACTGAGCACTTCTCATTAGCGCTAAAGTGAACATTGTTTTTCTACTCATTCTTTTGGATCCTTCGTTTTTAATTTAATGTAATTCTCTAATTAGAATTTATTACTGTAAAATTAGTAACTTTTGGAGGTGTTATGTTGCCTTTATTTTTCATGTTTCTTGGTGTTTCTGTGATTGACTTGTGAATTTGGAATTAGGCCATTGGTTATATATTTGATCACATATTCTTTCAGTTGAGGTATTTGCAATGATAGAGTGGGACTAGGTTGTGGTAGGGTTGATGTGTCACTCATCCTCACTGGACAAACTAAACCCTCAGTCCACAGGCTCAGTACACAAAGTACAATCTCTCTCACCCCATAAGAGAGCCATATACTAACTATAAAAGTAATCACACATATGGACAGGTTTATTGTAGAATAGAGTAATAACAAAGTTAAAACATCCTTTCAAATCTAGTAACTTTGGGAAGCTAAAGGAACAATTTAGCATGACCAATAGTATACTAGTTACTATAAGTAGTTATAATTAGTAATAAATTAGTATCAGAGGAATAGATAAAATAGAAGAGAGAAAAGTTATGGAAAGAGAGAACAATTAAGAATAAGGGAGGAGGGCCGAGTGGTGGTGGTGCATATCTTTAATCCCAGCACTTGGGAGGCAGAACAGGCAGATCTCAGTGAGTTCAAGGCCAGCCTGGTGTACAAAAGAAGTTCCAGGAGAGCCAGGCAAGGACAGCTAAACTCTTGTCTCAAAAAAAAAAAAAGAAAATCAATCAAACATAAAGAAAGAATAAGGGAGGAGATAACACATCTGCAGCAAGGATAGAATGAGAAGGAAGAAATAAAGGAAATTCAATCACACAACAGAAAGCAACTTGAAAGCTGATCACCAGTATTCCTCACCTCCAGTCAACCTGTATCCATTGGGATTGCACACCTCAATGAAGTAAGGGGGGAGACAATGAGCTGGAGAAAGCAGTCTATAAACTTACACACAGATAAAAACGTATCTATATGCAATCGCTAGTATAAGAGCAGATCTAGACTTTCTATGTGGACATTTTCCTAAATGACAGGTGCAGACTGTCTCTACATCATCATTTCCATGTGTGAGAGATTATCTCTATGTGGCTGCTCGAGTGTGCACAAACAGTAAGTGCATAAGCACAAATTGCATCTGTGTAACCACGTCAGGCATTGGTGCAGTGTCTCTATGCCATCATTTGGCAGTGCCTAGCTGCTCATCCTATCCTTATGCTCTCTTTTCCTTGTCTGACTACTTGGATCTATATCTTTGGATGAGAGTAGAACTTTTGTGGTATTAAGCTTCCTATGTTTATCTCTGTTGTTTGCCATGCAAATAGAAAGTGTGGCTCATGAGTCAGGTGGGGAATATTGTACTTGCAGGTGTTTTTAAGACTCTAGATCTTGAAAGAGGCTGTTAGAAAGCTTTCCACTATTACCTAGTACCTTTACACTAATACCTTGTACTCATCACTTCCTGTCCATCAAACATGGAGTTAGTGAATCCCATTTCAGTCTACAGAACAGACCATATTTCTGCCAAATGAAATACTGCACAGTTCTGGCTCTGGGCTTCTACCCTCTAGAAAGAGGCAGTCTGCATGCCAGGACTCAGAAAACAGACACTTGGCTGTGGCTAGAATTCTGGCGTTTGTCTCTGGGGGGCTACATGGCTTCTCTCTGTCTCCATCCTTTTCTTTCCCAGCATTCAGTTTAGTTTTCCCTGCCTACCTCTATTCCCTGTGCAGGCCCAAGACAGTTTCTTTATTAATTAACTAATCGTATTTACAGCATAGAGAGGGAAATCCCACATCACCACTGGTCATTAATATCTCTTAATATCAACGGACTCAATTCACCTATAAAAAGACACAGGCTAAAGGAATGGATATGAAAACAGGATCCAGCCTTCTGCTGCATACAAGAAACACACATCAATCTCTAAGACAGATACTATCTCATTGTAAAGAATTGGGAAGAGGTTTTCCAGTCAAATGGACTTAAGAAACAAGTGGGTGTTGCTATCCTAATATCTAACAAAATAGATTTCATACTAAAATCAATCAGTAGAGATGGAGAAGGATACTTTATACTCATAACAAGAACAACCAACCCATCAAGATGTAGTCTCAGTTCTGAACATCTATACCCCTAATACAAGAGCACCCACATATGTAAAAGAAGCATTACTAAAACTTAAATCGCACATCAAACCCCACACACTAATGGTAGACTTCAATACTCCACTCTCACCAATAGACAGCTCAACCAGACAGAGAAATAAGAGAACTAAGAGATATCATGAATCAAATGGACTTAACAGACATCTATAGAATATTCTACCCAAACACAAAAAAAATATGCCTTCTCCTCAGCACCTCATGGGACCTTCTATAAAATTGACTACATACTCAGTAACAAAGCAAACCTCCACAGACCAAAAAAAAAAAAATGGAGTAACCACCTGTGTCTTATCGAATTACCACAGAATAAAGTTAGAATTTAACAAACACTACTCTCAGAAAGCTTACAAAGTCATCGGAATTGAACAGTTAACTACTGAACAATCCCTGGGTCAAGGAAGAAATAAAGAAAGAAATTAAAGACTTCCTAGAATTGTACAAAAATGAAGGCACAACATACCCAAACCTATGGGACACCATGAAAGCAGGGCTAAGAGGAAAGTTCATAGAATTAAGTGCCCACATTAAAAAAAAATGGAGAAAGCTCACATTAGTGACTTAGCAGCACACCTGAAAGCTCTAGAACAAAAAGAAGCAGACTCACCCAGGAAAAATAAAAGATGGGAAATAATCAAATTGAGGGCTGTAATCAACAAAATAGAAACAAAGAAAACAATACAATACAAATAATCAATAAAACAAAGAGCTAATTCTTTGATAAAATCAATAAGATAGACAAAACCTTATCAATATTAATCAAAAGGCAGAGAGAGAACATTCAAATTATCAAAATCAGAAATGAAAATGGGAACCTAAGAACAGACACTGAGGAAATTCAGAGAATGGCTGAGTCAAAGCCTGAAAGCTCATTTAAAAGCTCATGAACTAGGAAGAATGTGAACTGGAGCAGTGTGTGTGAGCTGCTCATGTCCTCTTACTTTTACAGGTCTCCTGTCATCACTGAACCAAGCAGAACACTGTGCTCTTCATTGCAGTGGATAAGTAGTTTTCTGATCCATTCCAGGAAGTGCTCTGGGGGAATTCCCAAATATTTTCAGACAAAAGTCTATTTATCAATTTCTTATCTGGCCAGGAATAAAACTTGTGATTTACCTGTAGATGAATCATAGCTGGTTCTCTAAGTTTCCATTGAGAAGATGAAATCTTTGAAAAGGAATGTATCCCTCTAATGTGTAAGAAAAATACATAGAAGAAACAAGTATCTCACAAAGAAGGGGAGTTCTTGGGAATTAAGTCTTACCCCTATTCTGAAGTTAAAAAGTCATGAGTGAATTCAGGTTATCCCACTTAAATGGTCCTGGGTTGCTTATTTTTTTTTTAGTATGAACTTTTATTTATTTATTTTCTTTATTTATTTATTAAAGATTTCTTTCTCTTCCCCACCACCGCCTCCCATTTCCCTCCCCCTCCCACTCCCCCAATAAAGTCCCCCTCCCTCATCAGCCCAAAGAGCAATCAAGGTTCCCTGCCCTGTGGGAAGTCTATAAAACCTTTCTATACCTGAGTTTCCTCCTTTAGAAAGAAGAACTAATATCACCTGGGGGCAGGAGGAGCAAAACTACAATGTGAGCTCTGAGAATCAGGAAACAAAGTGTTTAGAGAAGCATCATGGCATATGAGAATGCTACAGAAGAAATGCTATAGATAGTAGTGACTTAAAAATATGGACTGTTCTATGGTGATATGCAAGATATTCATCAGTATGGCTATAGGATAAGTCATCTGGCTATGGATGGAGACAGAGACAGAGACCCACATTGAAGCACCGGACTGAGCTCCCAAGGTCCAAATGAAGAGCAGAAGGAGGGAGAACATGAGCAAGGAAGTCAGGACCACGAGGGGTGCACCCACCCACAGAGACAGTGGGGCTGATCTATTGGGAGCTCACCAAGACCAGTTCGACTGGGACTGAAAAAGCATGGGATAAAACCGGACTCTCTGAACATGGCGGACAATGAGGGCTGATGAAAAGCCAAGGACAATGGCACTGGGTTTTGATCCTACTGCATGAACTGGCTTTGTGGGAGCCTAGCCTATTTGGATGCTCTCCTTCCTAGCCCTGGATGGAGCGGGGAGGACCTTGGACTTCCCACAGGGTAGGGCACCCTGACATCTCTTAGGACTGGAGAGTGAGGGGGAGAGGGAGGGGGGAAGTGGGAGGGAAATGGGAGGATGGGAGGAGGTGGAAATTTTTAATAAATAAATAAAAAGAAAATGTGGTATATTTAATATTGAAATACTACTACACAGCTATTAAGAAAAATGAAATTATGAAGTTCATACATAAATGCAAACAAGTATTCACAGTCAGGTAAACAGACCCAGAAAGCAAGTATTTAATGTTTTCTCTCATTTTGGGGTGTTCCTGTGAATCTTTAGATATATTTGTTCCATTTGGAATGTCTATAGACATCAGGGACATAGTAAGGAGCCACAAGGGCTGGGAATGGAGAATTCAATGGAGAGGAATCAGAATGGAATGCAGTGGTAAAAGTGTTTGAGGGGATTTCATAGACTAGAACAGATTAAAGTGAAGTAAGGGGTGGGATGGCAGGGCAGAGAACGGAATACAGGGAGGGGTAAATAACACCAGAGAAAGTCATGCGGAATTTTACCTAATACTATATGAGAATGTGTGAGAGTTAAAATGGAGTTATCTTATAATGGGATGAAAAACCATACTATACACCACATGCTAACAAATAAAAAGCTCATAGCCAGGAATGGGTTAACTCCTTTGGGGTTGTTGACCAGTGAGGTCCCATAGAATGCCAAACATTACAGATTATTGCAAATCCTACTGGTTATCCTCTGGAACAGTAAGACCATATTGCTGAAAATACGATTTACTCAGTCACAAAACATGAAGATAAAAAGCTGGTACTGGTATTGACCTGGTAGCTTCATTCCTACTGGCTGGATTTCATGTTCCTAGAGGGCACTATACATGCTACCAGAGAAGAAAAGTCACTGTCAATCTTACACCAGTGTTACACCTGCAGTTATCATTACAATTGGCCTGTCAATACATGACCACTGCTGCAACAATGGCATGAACATCATAGGTATAATCAACCACTTTCTACTGGGATTTAAGTACTGTTCCACCATTATTAGACCAAGAACCTATGGCTAGATAGGTCATAGGCCATAGGGGAGAAGTAACTACTATTATTATGCTAAATGTACATAGTATTAAACCAACTCTAAATGACTTACCATATATGTGTGTGTATGTGTGTGTGTGTGTGTGTGTGTGTGTGTGTGTGTATTAAATATATATGGGGAGAGAGAGAGAGAGAGAGAGAGAGAGAGAGAGAGAGAGAGAGAGAGAGAGAGAAATTAATACAACTCTCAACCCTAATCAGAGATGTTTCTATTTTCAGTAGTTGGTAATTAACACAAGACTCACAACTGACCAAGATACAATTTAGAGACTATAGACTTGCTCAGCCCTAGATGGAATATCACCTCTTCTTTTCCCAAAGCTCATGAATAACAGCATAAGAAAAGATAGAAAGACTGTAAGAGCCAGAAATAGTAGATGGATATAATGAAACAAGCCCTCTGGACCACAGGAATGTAGCTGAACATACGAACTCAGTGATTGTGACAGCATGCACAAGCCCCATGTAAGTTTAAGCTAGAACAAAGCCCATCTTGAAGATGGAAGATAGTCACAAAATTCAACCACTAGCTGAGGAGCTGTTGCCAATTGATAGCTGCTAGGACAGGAAGAGTCAGTTTCTTTAACAGTGCTGCTCCTGGTAAGTCAGCTATTCTCCAAGGAGGCCACATATCCAACAATATTTCAGCAGCACAAATTGGAATTGATGGTTGAAAAAAATGAGAAAAAAATGGTGCAGATTTGACTGGGCGGTGAAGTAGGAATGAATCTGGGATGATTGGGGGAAGGATTATGAACAAAATACATTGTATGGATGCTTCAAAGAGTTATTTTTTAAAGACGAAGACATATAGTACATGACAGAAATTAAATGCAAAGAGATTCTGAGATATCAAATAATAAGATAAAGGTTATTCTATAATAATAGATAAAGTGGATTATAAATGCTAGGTTATATTTATAGATGTTGCTAAACTGCATGAGATATTCTAAGTTAAGAAAAGAGAGCTACTAACAGCATAAAAACTAGAAGTGTAAAGTCTGCAGAGGACTTGTGCAGTCAATAAGGATGGACATTTTCTGAACATGGCTTCGGAAAGAATATTCTAAAAGTAGCAATTACTAAATAAACTGAAGGACCAAAGCAGATATAGAGACATTCTGGAGAAAGTGGCATAAAAAATAGTAATAAGGCCCTAAAATGCTGAAAAATGAGTAGAAGGGTCAAATATAGAAGTTAAAGTTTAAGGTGAAAACATCAAGATTTGGTGACCAATTGAATGTGTCAGGCAATGGAGAAGAGAACAAAGAAGTCTTGTTTTATTAATTTTTTTATTTATTTTACATACAATCCAGTTTCCCCTTTTTCCTCTCCTGTTCCTTCCCATCCCCTCCCATCTATGTCCCATTCACTCCTCCTCCATACAGAGATGTCTTCTAACAAGCTAGAAATTCTTCCTGGAACTCAGCAGTTTCTCAAACTAAGTCAACAGTAAGGACTATCTGTGACCAAATTAGGGGCGAATTCATATATATTATATATTCATATAAATATATGATATTAAACTTATAAAATAAGTATTACTATGCTGGATTTCAAGACTTATTTACCCTTGCATTCATGCCTTTGTAGTATAGTATAAGTTTTATAAATTATGTATGGATGTATATATTATGTATGTATTTATAAAAATTTCTCTACATAATCTAATAATGAAATATAAAGAGCAAAATTACATTGATTAATAGGAAAATGGAGAAACTGGAGATTTTATTAAGAAATTAAGACAGTCTCAGAAAGTTAAACATAGTATGTTTTGCCTTATTTAGAAATTCTTGATTTTTATTTTTTTTTAAATTTTCGAGACAGGGTTTCTCTGTAGTTTTTGGTGCCTGTCCTGGAACTAGCTCTTGTAGACCAGGCTGGCCTCGAACTCACAAAGATCCTCCTGCCTCTGCCTCCCGAGTGCTGGGATTAAAGGCGTGTGCCACCACCGCCCGGCTGAAATTCTTGATTTTATATAGACATAAAATCATGTATCTATAATATCATGAAAGGAGAAACAAAATTGTCTAGCACAATGAAGAAAGCTATGGAGAGAGAATATGATCGAAGTATATTATATCCTTATATGAAAATGTCCTGATAAAATGTAGTGCAATGTATAATCACCACACAATGAAAAGCAGAGGAACTGGTATTCAGTTGGTTTTACAGTAAAATCTAGCATCAGAGCCCACAAGAGCACACCCATCATATACTCTTCTCTTTACAAAAATGCAGTATCGGGCCTTTGTTTTGGTCTAAATATGGCAAATGTTAGAATAAATTATGGTATCTCATAAAAATATTATCTTTTTTTCCAGTGACCTGATCTTGCAGCTTCATCTAACCTCGGTTGGTCATACTGTGCTTTCATGGTGCTACCTCGAGATTCATGTTTCTATTCCATTAAGCGATACTACAAAGGCACTGACTTAAGAATAAATGCCTTCAGTCCTAAAGGGGATGACTTTGTTAAACCTCTCCCTTCAAAGCTCAGGAATTTATGTGGGAGAGGAAGCAGAAAGATTCTACGAACCAGAGGTGGTAGATAAGTCCAAGGAAGCAATTTAAATAAATAAAAATAAAGAACAAATGCCTTGAACTCAAGCAAAGTAATTCACACGTCATTCTTCCTTCTTCAGAATGATCTCAGGCTTTCTAGTTCATCTGACTCTTCACAAAAATTTTAGAATAATCTGACCTATATTTTCAAAGACTCTTGTTGATAAATCCCAAAGTCTTTAAAACAAAGTTGTATAAAGATAATTTCCTAGTATGTATATGTATAAGATAGGCCCACTTGAGCTCCTTGCTTACACATCCAACCACCTATTTACAAGTGTCCCTTGGACATCTGCTTTATAATTAACTTGAGGATATTCACCACATCCTCACATTTATCCTGCAACTTCCTCCCATCTTAGTAAATGATAGCAGGATTTAATTAGTTAACTGCTTAAACAGAAAACCTCTGCAAAAAGGATTAAGCATGTTTAACACACACACACACACACACACACACACACACACACACACACACA
>NC_022035.1:12877525-12937968 GCF_000317375.1 Microtus ochrogaster | reverse complement strand
AAAAAAAAAAAAAAAAAAAAACAGAAAACACTCCAGGAAACTCCAGCTTCAGGCCCAGGCCTCTGTTTTTGTACAACTGGTATATGATACAATCTAGGGGTCCTGATCAGGTTTGTCTTTTCTGCTAGGTAAAGAATTAAAAGGTAGGAAAAACCTAAAACCTGAAGTATGATAGATAGCTGCAGAGAAATCTCAAGCACCTCAAACAGAACCAGCAGTTAAAGAAAGGCATTTACTGGAGGTGAGAAAACATACAAAGGCAGCAGACACAGAACAAAGACCCTCTGCCAAGTGGGAGTGGGGTGAAAACCCTGTCTATCCTGGGGAGGGGGGTTGCTTGAGGCTTTAAATCCTTTGAAAACTTTTCCTCCCCTAATTCAGTGTTGGTCAGTTTGTAGAAAACTAGGGTAGTTGATTAGCCCAGAACTGTGGTGGGACATGTCTTCATCCAGTTTTGAACTCCTTCGTGACCATGCAAAAGCAGAAGATCTGCTGATAGAAAACAAAAGCTTTTGTGTCAAGTTAGAAGGGTGAGGAAGAAGTTGGATATCATGGAACTTTGCCACTTGTATTACCTAGCCTTGGCCCCTCTCCCTATGTTTGCCTACTAGGGAGTTTAGCTAACACCTAGTCTCTCACCTATGTTTTATGTGTAGCATATTTTTGTCCTTGTGTACAGGTTGAACCACTATCCCTGAAAAAATACCTACAGGTAAATTTTACTTTCCTCTTCTATTGACAAAGGCTCTATGTTGAGACCATAACTTCATTTAACCCTCATACCAACTCTTTTGTGGATACTAAGGCATATCAAATTTTTGGGAAAGGTAAGTGGAGCAATGGGAGAAAGGATGCACAACTATGGCTAATGATTCTATCACTCAAGAATCCAATAGATTTGGTTCCAGAAATCAAGCACACTTACTTTTTTACTTTGAGGAAACCTAATATTCAACAGTCTTACTTTGTTGTATCCCCTTTTTTTCTCTCTCTCTCTCTCCCTCCCTCCCTCCCTCACTCCCTTCCTCTCCTTTTTCCTCTCCCTCTCCTTCTCCCTCTCCCCCTCCCTCTCTCCTACTCTCCTAACTAAAATATTGCCCCCATCAGGTACCATGGTTTGTCTTTAATGCTGTCTCCTCTAAAGCCTAGTTTGGGACTATAGCTGACCATGATGGCATGTGACATAGAGTGAGTATTCTAAAGACCAAGGTAGGGGAATCCAGAATTTACAGCAAGCCTAGGCTACATGGTGAGACAATCTTCTCACACACACACACACACACACACCAACTGTATCTGGCTATACTCAATGATCCGTGATATTTACCGAATTAATACATTGAGCTAGACTAGTGTTCCCTCCAATCCAAACTAGCCTACTTAAAAATACCTCTGAAATGATTTCTTACATTAAAAAAAAAATCCTTCAAGGAAAAAAAAATACTGAAAAAGAATAGAACACGGCTACTTTGCTTTTAAGTCATTCAGATGAATACTTTTTAACCATTTTCCCCCCTGTTGTGGCAAAGATAATAGATATGTCACCAACATTTATTCAATGTGAAGTAGAAAAGTGGGTCTAACCTTCGGCTGTTTTCCCTTGAAGTCGTTTGCTCTCCGGCTATCTGAACCACTGTGTTCTCCCAAGGTTTTGGATCTGCTACTTCCCCCACATTCTCCTCTCACGATTGACGGAAGCATTTTTCTGCTGCAGCATCTATGAGTCACTAGGGGAATGTTTTGAGGTTTTTTTTTTTTTTTCTAGCTCTAAGCAGAGATCTTTGATCACAAGAAAGACAAAGAATGGAAGTAGGGGTGTTTCTCTCTCTTCTGACGGCTTCGGGGAAGTCTGCGGTACTGGCTCACGGCATACTCCAGCAAACAGGGGTCCGTCTTACAAGGTACTCATGTCTTCCAGGAGTCCGTCTCACCCCGCAATCTGTTCTGAGGCGGTTTGGCAGGAGTCCGCCAACAGTATGGGGAGAGAAGCTCAGTCGCGCATGGCTCCCGCCACAAGCGCAAGCATTCTTTGATGCCATAATCACGCATCTTCTTTTTTTTTTTTTTCCTAACAAAACGAAGTACCACGCAGTGGCGGAGCGAGGTTGCGGATCTTCGTAAGGCATGAGGCCACCAGCTTCAGGTGTGAAAGGCCAGTTCCCTCCCAGCACGTTTCCGGTGGGCGGAGGAAGCGGCCTGCGCAGCGCAGCTTCGCGCGTGCGTCAGAGGTCCCGCGCTTGCGCAGGGCCGCCTTCCTGCTCTGGAGCAGCTTGGGGCCATGGCGGCGGCGGCGGCGGGCACGCTGAGGGGTTTGGCAGTGGCTGGCGGAGGCGAGAGCAGCGATAGTGAGGATGACGGCTGGGATATTGGGTATCTGGACCGGTCGTCTCAGGTAGTGGAAGAGACGCCGCCTCGACGGCCCCTAATTTGGGTCTCCCCTGCCTTTTGAAAGAGAGGCCCAGACCCACGACCCCCTTGTTTTCCTCATGCCCACCCAGATCCCTTTCTCCCAGGATTTTGAATTGCGCGTGTTTCGGGTTACTAAGCAAACTGGCAAAGTGTTCCCGTGTTTGTCAACTGCTGCTTTCTTCAGTGGTACCCTTTAGGCCTCAGCGCTTTGCTTGGATTTGGCTCGTCGTTGCCTGTTCCCTTTAAATCCATTTTAGACATGGACTCTTCACGCATTTTATTTGCCCGCCAAAGCGAAACAACCCTATGTACTTCGTTCTTTCCTGATGCAATGGGAATGAAAATGTACATAACGAGAATTTTAACTTCCTGCTCTTTTAGAAATTGAAGAGGATGTTACCAGTTGAAGATAAGAACGAAACTTTTAAGAAAGCGCTGACCACTGGCGACATTTCCTTAGTGAAGGAACTCCTAGACTCTGGTGAGAGCCAAGAAATATTATCAAGCAAACAGAGTTGTCTAAGTTCACTAGACTGCCTTATTTTTAATGTTTGTGCTGTTTTCCTAATGAGTGTTAGTGTATCCAATTGTATTATTGGTGCCTTAGTTGACTTTTTCTCTACCTGACCTATTTTCTTCAACTCTTCTCTTATTTGGAACATGCTGCCAATTACTTTCTATTGGTTCTTGCACCTTCTTTAAGAGACAAGTTCTGACTAATCCAACCCCACCTTGATTGTCTTTTTTAACTATTTACTTGGCTTTCATATGCTTCTTAAGATCTCTTTCAAGTTCTGTTTCCATCTGTGTTTTGTTACATTTTGGTGGATATTGCCTGAGTTCAATATCAGAATGAATATCTGCATCCGTATTTCTTCTAGTTTCATGGCCTATTCAGTCTGATCCCTTGGGGAGGTCACTTAAGCATTCAGGGCATCAGTTTCTTTATGTAAAGTATAATTTTATCCTGGGTCCCATAATGCTTTCTGATAGCGTAAGTAAAACTTACTTTAAAATTACTTCCACATGAAAATTAAGTTGTTGACTCTAATGGTTGAAATTATGCAAGGATTAACAACTGTTAAACAGCTATAAGATACAAAATACACACACACAGCATGAGAAGTCATGAACAGCAAGTGTTTTTCTTCTTTGCTAGAGACAATATATCATTTACTGAAAGTACATTATTGGGAAACAAGATCATGTGTTGATTACTGTCCATGACACTTGATGGCTCTGTAATATTAAATCAGCTGTCAGAGTTTTGAAAGCTCCAGTTTCCCCATTTTTAAAAGGATCTCGACATTCTACCCAAGGTTATTGGAAATAAAATAAGTCAATATGTAAATAGCAGATTAGAATACATAGCTTTCATGTTACTGTTAGCTTAAGAGTTATAAACAATATATAAATCTGTTTTTGTAACAGATGAGGAAGTTCTGTCTTACTTGTGAACAAACACTGGACCTTGTTACTCACTTGGAGTTCAATAAGGAATAAAGAGGTCTGGATATATAATATGAATGTATGGATAGTGAGCATAGTAATAATGGGGTAGGATAGGCAGAAGTTTTAGAGAAGAGAATTTGTCCTCAGAATAGCAGGACAGGTGTTGTTGAAGTTGATAGAACATGATGGATCAGGATTTAATATGATTGGTGGCAAGTTGGGGCTTTTCAGCCTCTTGAAAAGAGCCTGAGTCTATGTAAGTATTTGGTTAGCCATTTGAAATTTTTCTTTAATTACAAAACCATTTAAAACTCATTTTAAAAAGCCAATAATAAATGTATAAGGAGAAAGGTATTTTTCTATTGCTTCTACAAAATAAGTATTTGAGTTGATAATCAGTAAGAATTTTTATTCCAAAAGTCAACATTTACTTTTCTTTTGTTATACTTTTCTTTCTATCTTTGATACCACGGTTTTGGTAACAACTGCCAAAGAAAAGAATAATAACTAAAAGAAAATAATGATTGTAAGTCTGAACTCATTTTCTGATTATTGCAGTGGTTTAGAGGGGAGGAAATGTTAGCAAGAACAAATTCAAGCCCCCCCCATAAAGTTTGTCATTTCCCCAATAATTACCATATACATTATGACAATTTATCTAAGACAATTGGAGATTTTACTTCTATAGTCTTCAGTGACTTATTGCTTCAACATGAGAGAAAAAAAAATGAGCCCCTCAGAGCATTTCCTCAGTGATGACTTTTATCTTTCTAAGTAGAATGCTGTAACTAAGGACCATAAAAATCTGTGAATTATAAAATATTAAAGCCAGTACTGTTGGCCATACAATTTTCTTTGAAATAGAAAAACATTCTCTTTTCTTTTCTGAAATTGACAGGTACTTAATTGTTAATTATTATTATTATTACTAATTTTAATTTTATATGTATGAATGTTTTTCCTGAATATATGTCAGTAAACCGTGTGTGTGCCTGGTGCTAGGAAATGGTATTGGATCCATTGGAACTGGAGTTATAGACAGCTATGAGTCACCACATGGGTGATGAGATGAGATTCCAAGTTCTCTGGAAAAGCACACTTAACACTGAGCCATTCCTCCAGCCTTTCCACCATGCAAGTGTCAATAAAAAATTATCCTTTACTCTCAATCTCCTTAAAGGAATAGGTTTATATTAATTTAATGGGTTGGGTTCATTGCCTTACTGTATTTTTATCCTTGTTACACACACAGCTTCTATACTCCTTAATCCTAGGTTAGTTCAACCTTTTTTGTTTGCATGTGTCACATTGCTAAGCCAGTATTATTGAGGAAATTCTTATTATTAATTCAAGGGATTTGTAGCATTAATGATTTGTAGATTTTACCATTGTCCTTTCTTGCCAGTTATTACCTGTCTCTGTCACATTCTAAATATGATTTACTATATAATGTGTGTGGGTGTTTTATCTACATGTTTGTATAGCACATTCTGCCATAGAGGCCAGAAAAGGGCATAGATATCATGGAACCTGAGTTAAATATGGTTATGAGCCGCCATGTGGGTGGTGGGAATCGAACAAGGTCCTCCTTATCCCTCTCTCCAGCCCTGTCTCTACTAAATAGTGACGAATTTAGACTTTATTTTATATTCAAGGCCTGACATTTTCATACCTCTCATTATTCTGGTTCTCTCCTTGTTATTCATTTTTCTAAAGTAAAACTTGATATTAATATGTTGCTTGTTCTTTTAATCAAACTTCCTCAAAGTAACTTAAATTTGTATGATGCTATCTTTCAATTTCCTTTTGTTTTCTGTCCTATTCCTTTCTCTTGCCTGTTCTTGGTTTTGTTGTTGTCCTATATACTTCCAGCTTCCTATTGGTCTTGTTGCCTCCTGTCCCGTTCTCAACACTAGTATGTTGTGTTTATAAGATAGATATAATATAATAGTATTGATCCTTGGATTACACATTGAAGTCTGCATTTCTCAACAGAACTTTAGTGATCCAATCCTAACTTTAAGTCTTGCTTTATCAATTTACCCATGGGTTTTGTGTTGGCAAGAAGTTAAGGATGTCTTGAGGATGTACATGGTATTTGCAGCCATAGAGATGTATGATGCTGCTCAAATCTTCCTCAATACCACACTGAAAAAGGTAGCATGGAAATCCCTATCATATTGTAGATACTGTATTTATAATGTAGTAAACATTGTTCGAATCGGGTCTCATAAAGCATGGTGCCACTGTAAAACTGAAGGTAGGAAATTTTAGTAATACCAATACAAGAATTTTTTGTTTTTTTTAATTTATTTTTTTTATTTTATTTATTTATTTATTTATTGAGGATTTCTGCCTCCTCCCCGCCACCGCCTCCCATTTCCCTCCCCCTCCCCCGATCAAGTCCCTCTCCCTCATCAGCTTGAAGATCCATCAGGGTTCCCTGACCTGTGGGAAGTCCAAGGACCGCCCACCTCCATCCAGGTTTAGTAAGTTGAGCATCCAAACTGCCTATGCTCCCCCAAAGCCAGTACGTGCAGTAGGATCAAAAACCCATTGCCATTGTTCTTGAGTTCTCAGTAGTCCTCATTGTCCGCTATGTTCAGCAAGTCCGGTTTTATTTTGAAGCCTTTCTTATAAAGAAATGTTCTTCCATAATAAATTACATACGTCCATATAAGTTTACATCTACTAAAGTAACAGTGAAGGGTTTTATTTAGATTGTGGGCCTTTGAAAATTTTGGTTTTTTGGGGCGGGATGAAAGATGACTCATATTAAGAGCATTTGCTGCTCTTGCAGAAGACTGAGATTTGGTTCTGTACATCACTAAGGTGGCTGACAACAGTGTGTAACCCCATCCCAGTTTTTGGAGTACTGATGCCCTCTTCTGGCTTCTGTGGAAACTACACACCAGTGGTGCATATATATTCATTCAGGCCAAGGTTCATATGTATACAATTTAAAAATCAGTCTTGTCGGACTGGAGAGATGACTCAGCAATTAAGAGCACTGGCTGTTCTCCCAGAGGACTTGGGTTCAATTCCTAACATCCACATGGCAGCTAACAACTGCCTATACTCCAGCTCAAAGTAATCTGACATCCTCATACAGATATGAATGCAGACAAAACACAATTCACATATAGATGGGAGGGAGGTAGGTAATAAACAGACAGACAGACAGACAGATCATTAAAACAAATTTGTCTCTACATCGACAGGCATTAATGTGGATTCCAGCTTCCGGTATGGATGGACCCCTCTTATGTATGCATCTAGTGTGGCCAATGTAGAGATGGTTCGCTTCCTTTTGGACAGAGGTGCTAATGCAAGCTTTGATAAGGGTAAGATGCTTGAGAAAATTTCACTTTGCTTTGTATTGTGACTCTTTGATTTTCATGCAAGAGTTAGACTAAATGAGAAATTAAAGTATTTAAGCAAAAAATCTACTAGTTATATTTTATAAAAAAATAGGAAAATTCAAATGTAAAGCATACATTTTCAAAACTATCTCTCAAAGAAGATAGGTTAACAACCTATTTTTGTTATCCTAATAACAGTTATATTTTTATGTACTTTTAAATAATATGCTAGATGATTTTGGTTGTTTTTAAATAAAAGCACACTGAAAGGAATATCAAAAGGCTGGTAATTTTTTTGAAAAATTACTTAAATTTTTTTATATGCTTGAAAATTGAATTATATTAAAGCTGTCTCATAGTTTATTAAAGCTATGTTTTCTTGTTATTCAACAACTTCCTTTTAGTGCCGGGAGTCCATTCTGAAGAGCAAGAGTGTATATGTAAATCCAGTTTGCTACATTATAGCAGTAATTACATTGTATTAAGATGTTTCTAATAGACATTTGAATTCATCTCATATTTTAGGTATAAGTTATGTTTCAGGATTAATTTTCACATTTTTGATCTACATGAGCTGCTTACAAAACTATTTCTACAGTCTATATATTTTAAAGAAATTTCTCTCTTGGTTGCATTCTTGCTGAGGTTTCGCTTTTCATTATGTCATTTGAAAACATCATTCAATGAAAGCCATATTTAAGAAGGAGAGTTTCAAAAATATATAGAATAATCTGTTCAAAAAACATGGTTTTCCTTTTTATCAGAGAAGTACTTTTGGTTGTAAGGCATTTTGTATTTTTACAATATGTACACATAAATTTCTCTGTATCTACAATAACCCCATTCAGTAGGGAGTCCAGTTATTAATTTCTTCTTAATTTATTAATTGGTTCTAGCAAAATATTAAGGCATCCTCATAGTGACATATAAATGATAATACTGGATCAGGTATAATTACGGCTTGTCTGTATTGAGTCATTAATGTAAAGAATGGCTGTGATGTCCTATTTTGTTTCTAGTATTTGAAAAGGGGTTTTGTTGTGGTGTTGTTATTTGTCTTTAATCATTCTTGATCTCCACCACTTTTAGAAAACAGGATGAATTCATAGAGTAGAAATGACTATTTAAAAAAAAAAAAACTGATGGATGCGGGACCAGCAAGATGGCATAGCAGACAAAGGCACTTGCTGCCAAGCCATGCTTGATTATGTAAATTTCATCTCTGAAAACATGATGGAAGGAGAGAACCAGTTTCCAGAAATTGTCTTCTGACCTCTTCATCGGTGCAGTTTACAAACAAATCAAGGATTGTCAAAAGTGAAGTAAAACCAGAGACTGTTGTTATTTTCTAATCACAAATTCAGCAAAGTAGTTTTTTTTTTAATTTTTAAATTAAAACTTCACATGCAGGCTATGTGGATATACAAATTCATTGTGCCTAACCACTTTCTACTCTCTTAAAGAGATGGTAATAAGGGAAGAAAGTTAGGATATGAATTGACATACACTTTAGAGATACAAAAGGCCCATTGCTGAGTGGTGAAGTCTGACTGGAGTGCTAGAGATGGGAAGAGGTTGGGAATTTTAGAGTACAGTAAATGCTTAGTATGGTAAAGAAGGCATTTAGAGACACTTCCTAATGCGTGAGGATTTCTTTGCTTTTCTTCTCATATAGACAAGTTAACCATCTTGATAACTGCATGCTCTGCTCGTGGCTCAGAGGAGCATGTCTTGAAGTGTGTAGAGTTGCTACTTTCACGAAATGCAGATCCAAATGTTGCTTGTAGGTAAGAATCTAATTCTTTGATGAAAACATACTTTATCAGCCTGTTATATTTGATAAAATGAGTTCTTAAAAATCAATAGCATTGTTTACTTGGCCCAATAGTGAATAAAAATGCATCATAAAGTCATAATTTCTTTATTAAAATTATTAAAATGAGATAACATGAAGTTAAAACTCTGGCTTTTAAATTTTAAAGGACTAAGCATTTGTAACTACATGGAAAGAGCACTGTAAACCTATTTCCTGTGAATCATAGCCTTAGAAGAGCATGGTGGTTGAACAATAGTATAGTAATAAAGTTTCTCAAGTTTTTTCTGCATGTAAAAATTAAGAATTTGGTTCTGGCAAGATGTCTCAGTATTTAGAAGACGTATATACTGCTGTTGCAGAGGATTTATGGTCAGTTCCCAGAAACCACATTGTCTGGCTCACAACTACCTGAATCTGTAACTATAGGGAATCCAACATCATCTTCTGAACTTTTTTTTTTAATTTAATTTTTTTGTTTTTTTGTTTTGTTTTTTTGAGACAGGGTTTCTCTGTGTAGCTTTGGTGCCTGCTCTGGAACTAGCTCTTGTAGACCAGGCTCTCCTCAAACTCAAAGAGATCCTCCTGCCTCTGCCTCCCAAGTGCTGGGATTAAAGATGTGCACCACCACCACCACCAAGCTCTCTTCTGGATTCTTTAGACACTTACACTGACATGCACTAACTAAAAATAATAACAAAATAAGTACTTTTTAAAAGAATTAGCAGTTTTATTAATAGAAATACTGAGAAAATACACTGTAAGCAATTTTTCTCTATCCCAACTGCCAACTACTAAGTAATCACACCAAGACTTCTTAATTAACCCATTTCTACCACTCTACCTATTGCCTCGTGGCTCGTGGCTTTATGTGCCCTCCAACATGTCTTGCTCCCTCCGCATCTCCTGGTGACCCTGTGCTTCTCCTTCCCAGTGTCTGTCCTTTGTGCCCCTAAAATCCTGACTAGTTATTGGCCATTCACCTTTTTTTTTAAACCTATCCATATGACAAATATTTGCAATGTACACAAAGATCATTCCATAACATCCCTTTTTGTTTAAGTAAAAAGGAAAGGTTTCTCACATAATAAAACTATAAACAATACAAACAGCTATCAGGTAAAAGCTATATTTACAATGTCCAATCCATTTTTTTTGACATATTTGGAGAAAATACTGCATTATTTATTCTATCCTGATGAGTCCAAAGCTCTGTACCTTATTTACATTTTATTATAACTAAGGAAAATTGTAACTATAACTATCTGGTATTCATCTCTATCAAAGACCCCAGTAGGATATAATATTACCTGAGTAAACAGTAAATACAGTACAAGTCACTTACAAAGCTAACAGTAATGACAGAAACGACTAACTGCTTGGAAAATCACCCAAACTTCCTCTGCAACATTGGGCCATCCATCTTTGGCTTGCAGGCCTAGAATATCTGACAGACTTTTCTGTGAAGCACGAGTTTTTGAAGGAGATTCCTACCCATTCATGGCAGTTTGGCAGTCACTTCTCTTTGTGTTCTATTGGTTCAGTTTGGACAGCATATTTTCAGCAGTCAAGGCAAGAGCAGTTTCTTAACCAAATGACTAGCTTTCGCCACAAAGAAGCAAATTCCATGTGGATGTTCTTTGATGCCAATTATCCATTTTGGAAGTAGATTGGTACTGCCAGGAGCAGACATATCTCACCAGGAGCAGATGTATCTCAGTCATAAAAAGCCTTATGTCATATCTGCTGCAGGAGCTCCTTCTGCTCCTTCAGCCAATAGACTTTAAGATACACTTGGGCGTGGTCTCTCTGGCTTGAAAAAGCACTTTCTCTCTTGCTTCTGACTCCACTTCCGGTTACCAGACTCTCTTCTTGGCTGTTGTCTAAGACAGTTATCTGTAAGTTTTTCCCTTTAAATTAATAACCCTTTTATTAATCATAATTCCAAACTGGTGTGGGATTGTTTTGTGACTTACCCCTTTAATATTCTATAGGTCCTTAAAATGATTGAAGACCATCATCTATCTAAATATGTATGTGTGATCTTGAAAACATACCTAACATGCCTATAAGTTTGACAGTTATAGATGACTATTAAGCTGTATTTATTATCCTAAATAGCTTTCAAAGACTTAAACGTTATATAACCTTTTTAAATGAGCTTCATAGGTACAATGCATTAAAGAAGAATAGTAACATATATACAATATAACAAAAATAACCTTAAATTTGTATCAGTATACAAAAATCCATACCAATGCAAAATATTTGAAATTAGTGATTATTTAAAAGTAGACTCAATAATCCACCGCTTAGCTCATCATTTTTATACTATATTCCACTTTTTTCCTTCAGAGACAGATCCTTGAATCTAACTCCTTTGTTTAGCTCTTTCCCTAACCATGACCAACAACAACTTGTAACCAACCCCCCTAAATGATGACAAACATCTGAAACTCATTCAATGATCAAAAGCTATCCATTTCACCTTACCTTAGGCATGTGGGCATTATATTCTCTAGACTACTTCATGTTGTCTGGGGACACTGGAATCTTTAGAAGACCCTGGAAAAATTGTGATAATGGTCAAGTTCAAGGAGAATTAGTATTATTTGTTGTCCAGGCTCTGTGTACTAGGAAATGCAAGGCTTATCTGAAATCCAGGTTAGAGCAGTCTGTGAAGCTGGACCATCTCAGCCTTAAAGCTGTTCTGGATGCAGAACTCTGAGGAAACTGCAGCAGAGGCACAGGCACTCTGAGAGTCTGAATCACCTGGGCCACTCATTTTTATTGGTGTCCAGTCCCCTTGCTCCGAAAACACATAACTTTCAAAGGTAACATACGTATCTACATTAATACAAGTATGAAATGTGCAGTGTGCACAGGTCAGTTAAAGGTGGTTTTCTGCTTTATGTTTGAGCAGGTAAGCGCATCTGTCAACTTTATAATACATTTGTACTGTATAATCAAATTGTAATGTAAGTTTCTCTCTAACCAAGCTATATGAAAAGATGGTATGTAATAATAACTCATGAGGACTCTGTAGCCAACAAGATTTATCATGGGTCATCTCAGAGCTGTTTCCATGTCAAAGGATCAGCTTAAACATTACCTGTCCTGTAGTCTTTTTTTTTTTTTTTTTGTCTTCTTCCTCCATGTCTTAGCCAAGATATTAGGAGGTTTCCTAGCCAAATCTGATCTTTGTTAATCTGGAAGGAATTTACAGCCTTTTGTTTGCAGAGGAAACCTCTCCCCGAACATAACATGTTATGTGACTTCCATTTTGACGTTAAGGCGTTTTAAAAGCGGAAGAGTACACCATAAAATCAATTTTTTACTGAGTCCAGGAAGCAAGCCTTATTTTAGTCCATTTCCAAAGGTTCAAATTTAAATGACAGCAGCACACTTGGATTCAAATCAACTAATAATTTTTCTCAATTTCAAGGCACAACCAGATCTAAAATATATACTTAAAGAGTTATTATCTAAAGAGAATAAAAATGCTAAAAAAGTAGTATGCTAAATATTATCAGATAGTTTTAATATCCCTTTTTAATCTTTAGTTTTTAGATGAGATTATCTGTATGGCTTTTCAACAATATATCAGGGTTTCTTAACTTTAACACTATTGACATTTTAGGGTTAGTAATTCTTTGTTTAGAGGGGATATCCTATGAATAACAGGATATTTTACCGGCGCATCCTTGACTAACTACTAAATGTAGTGATATTTTTCCAGTGCCATAATCAAAAGTATCTTTGCAGAGTCCCAGTGTGGTATGGAATCCAAAATAGGTCTTGCTTGAGAAATACTCCAAATAGATAAAAATCTTTTTTTTCTTTCAGTACTTTCACAAGATATAATAGGTAATATCCAGGCATGGCAGTCCATGCCTGTTAGTATCCAGGAGTCTGAAGCAGGGGAATTGTAAGTTCAAAGTCAAGCCTATACAACTTACAGAAAGACTGTGTACCGACAGCAAGTAGTGAAAGCTTTGCCTTCTTACTGACTAACTTGGAAGCATCCTAAAGGAGACATCAAAGCAATAAGTATCATGAGTTCTAGTCTAGAGATCATCTTTCAGATACATAGGATAGACCTTAAATGAAATGTCATGTAAAAGGAAAGTAATCTCAGGACACAGGAGAATATAGTGAGATTTGGAGGGAACTGAATACATAAATCATAATTCAAAAAAACTGATGCCTATTTGAATATTGGAAGGTTTAGTTTTATGTATTATATACAAAATATACCAGATATAAATGTAACAGGAATTATTCAAATGTCAGGGAGAAAACAAACACTTACATGAAGGTACTTTTAGTCTGTTGACTTAGGAATTCTTTTGCTCATAAAAAGTATCTAGAGTGATAGAAGAGATCCATAAAGCTTATAAATGACTAATTTTATAAGAGCTAGATGATCACCTAATTGCTAGTTGTCTAGGAAGATTTTCTTTTTAACAAAAATGAGGTCTGTAGTCTTATTTCATGAATAAAAGTAGTAACAAAGCCTTATAGGTCAAGCTGTAACCTAAAATCTGAACTTTCTGTTCTCATGTCTGATGTGGCTTGGGCACATTTACATCCTGCAGAAACAGCCCTAAATACAAAGTCTTTGTAGCTAGATTAGTGGTGTGAAGAAAATGAGGAATTCACTTGTTTGTTAGAAGATTCTTTAGGAGTCTGTAGACTTTTACAATGGAAGTGAGTTCTTTGAATCAAATTACTTTGTCAGTTTTTCTAAAAAAAATGAGAAGAAATAAAAAAGTTAAGAGTAAATGTTAAATTTTCTATTATTTTGTTTGCTAGAAGTCTTTTGGAATGGTACTAATGGATTCCTGTAATAATTTAATTTTTTAAGATTATAGAAAATTAACATGCAGTAAAGAATTTACATTTTAGTGTATAATTGACTGAAGCAGTACACATTTATGTAACCACACTGTAAGCCAGCATTTCTATCCTTCCATAAAGTTTGCTGGAACCCTTTCCTGTTAAATCCCCTTCTTTAGTGGCTATCATGTAGTCCGCAACTGGTTCTGCAACTCTAACCATTTTATTCTAAGCTGTTATGTAAATAGAATTGTATGGTATTTTTGTTGCTTAGTTTCTTTCAGCAAAGAATAAATATCACATTCTTTGATATTTGATATATACATATTGTATATATCAGTTATTTAGTGCTTGATGTTCCTATGAGTATTCTATAATAATTTTTTTATATATATCATGAAATCTTTGTATTCTGGTTGTAGTGATTAAATCATAAATGCCCCATAGTTTTGGGCATTTGAGTACTTGCTTTCCAGTTGGTGGTAAAGGAAGCATGTCACTAGGAGTGGGTATTGAGAGGTTGCAGACTGGTGACATTGCATTTGCTCTCATCAAAACTTGAGACTTCAGCTTTTGCTTTAACTTCCACGATGACTGCTTATTGCCATCCTTCCTTGCCTTGTCAGACTTTATCCTCCTAGAACCATAAGCCAACTTCTATGATTTGCTTAAGCCATGCGTTCTATCACAATAATAGAAAAGAAACTAATAACTGGCAAAAATAGCTGACATAATAAAACATAAAATTGGTTGACTTAAAAATGGAAAGAAAAGGCAATACATATTTTAAATTTCTATAAAGTTATTTGCTAACTTTCAGAGGCAGAATCTAAATCATTTTAAGACTAAGCTTAGGGAGCATGAGTAGTAAGAGAATCGTGATGGAGGTGGTTCTTGTATTTATCTGTTGCTTTTATTGGTTAATTAATAAAGAAAACTGCTTGGCCCTGATAGGACAGAAAATTAGGTAGGCGGAGTAGACAGAACAGAATGCTGGGAGAAAGAAGCCGAGTCAGGCAGTCGCCATGATTCTCCCACTCCAGACAGACGCAGGTTAAGATCTTTCCTGGTAAGCCAGCTCGTGGTGCTACACAGAATATTAGAAATGGGTTAGATCAATATGTAAGAGCTAGCCAACAAGAGGCTGAAACTAATGGGCCAGGCAGTGTTTAAAATAATACAGTTTCCGTGTAATTATTTCGGGGCATAAACTAGCTGTGCGGGGCAGGAAACACAGCCCACCGCCTTTCTTACGACAGAATCGCTGCCAGCATTGCACCTTTCATTACCCTTCCTGCCTAAGTGGGGACAAGCACATTGTGTGGTTCCATGGGGTAGCACTGACTTATCCACACCTATATTTAACCTATTTAGTTGTTTATTAGGAGATCACATTTTGTACTTGTTGTGACTGTTGTTTGCATGGTTTCAGCAAAACCCTTTGTGTGGGTGCTGATCATTACCACCAAGTGTTTGTATGTTTTCAGATTTTCTCTTTAGCCCATTATAGTTCATTGCTGTGTTCTCCTCCCTCCTTCCTTTTTCCCTCCCTCCCTTCTGTCTGGATTAATTTTAGACTGTTTAGAGAAATTACTATTTTATTGTTTGATAAAGTTCAGATTGAATTGTTGGTATGTAGTAAAGGGAACTTTTGTAGGTAGCATGAAATCTCTAGTGTTCATTCTCTGTTGGAAGTCTTTCTACTTTCAGCTGTATTCTAGCCATCAAGGAGAGAAGAAAAAATAGATTGCCTACATAATAAATGTTCAGCATCTGAGAGCATAGACTGTCCCCATAAGAGTTCCTCTTGTTTCGTAGAGCTATGAATTCTAACCTGTTTCCAGAGTCATCAGCCCTTGCATTAGTATGCCTGTTGCTCTGAGTTCGGATGATGTTCTTCACTGACCTGTTCAGGTGACAGCGGAGAAAGCTTTGCAACAGTTCTCTTACAAAGAAGGTTAAAATCTAAACAAATACAGCTTAGTGTTTTTGTAGTGAACCTTGTATTTCTTTCATTAAAAAATGAAAATTTGCCACTTAAAGATAAATATTTAATATCCAGAGCTTTCTTGAGACAGGATTTTGCTATGTAGCCCTGGCTGTCTGGACTTGGCTGTGTAGATCAGGCTAGCCTCAGCTTCATCGTGCCTTTTGAGTGTTGGTATTAAAGATGTGTGTCACCATGCCCAGCTATAGCACAGTTCTTAACTGCTTCAGTATTGCTGCTGCTGAAATTTTGTGTAAGTAAATAGCTACATGTTCAAATCTGAGACTGATAAAATGGCTCAGCAGGTAAAAGTGCATGGCCTGCAAGCCTAATGACCAAAGTTCCAAGAGCCCACATGATGGTGGAAAGGAAGAATGTCCAATCGCCACGCGCTTGTTGTTGGTACAGGTTTATCCACACTCATAACACCCATCATGCACATTCCTTTAGTTTACCAAATCTCATTTTACCTTCATTCTGTTACTAAAATGGTGAGTTGATTTCATTTACTTTTCTGGCTTCTTCTTAAAATTGAAGTGTTACTTTTTATAACTTATTATTCCCTGAGAATATTTCCAACTCTAAGTTAAAACTTCTTCAATGTGGTAAATATGTCATCTAGATTGATCAGTGCCATTATCTAAAATCTTTGTAAGCTTTTTTATGTTGGTAAGATTTCTCATGCCTCTTCTTAATGACCAGGTGTCAGTTACTAGATTTGAAAAATAACTGTGAGAATAATATGAGGCATTCAATCATTTGTCAGTGACATTGTCAGTTCTGGAATCATGTAATCTGAAATTTGGAGATTGAGGTTCCCTTGGACCAGTTTGGAGGTATGAATAGGACAATTTTTTTTTTAACTTGGAAGATACCATCCCTTGAATCTCAGCTTAATTTGTTTCAAGTATGACAGATAAAGCCCTTTACCATGTTTATCCCAGGACTGTTGCCTTAATTCTGATATTCACTGCCATTTTCCCATTGAGTTCTGTGAAGTAGCAAGGGTCCTAGAGGCAAAAGCAATCATAAATGCTAGCTCTCTTACTCGCATTTTGCTCTCTGAATTTCATCTGAGTTTTTCCTTGGTATCTTTGTTTTTAAGAAAATTTAAAAAATCTTAAATACATCTGTTTTGGGTGCCTTCAGAGTTTTTGTCCAAATTATCTATCTAACTTAACCATGTCTACAAGGAGAAATTAGCATCTTCTAATTATAATTTGTTTTTATATTTATGACTGACATAGTGTTTAAACTGTTCATTTTCTGTGTGGATTTCTTTTATAGTTTTTTTTTCAAAGTAACATTAACATTTCATAAGTTTTCCATATTGGTACAAAAAAACTACATGATTCTTTTATCACTTTCTCGATTTTTTTCCTTTTCTTTCTTTGGGATTAATGTCAGCTAACAACTTGAAAGTAATTTTTAAAGTTAATGCTCTAAGACAGAAATCACAATTCTGTTTTTCTTAAATATTGCTGATTTAAATGCTTAGCAGGCAGAGGTTTTCTCCCACTCTGCAGGTTCCTTTCACTATGTTGATGGTTCCCTTTGCTGTGCAGACACGTTATTATTTCCTGTGTCCCATTAGTTAATGCTCTCTGTAATTCCCTGTGCTAGAGGACTTTTGTGCAGAAAGTCTTTGCCTATTCCTGTGTCTTTAAGTATATTTCCTATGCTTTCCCCTAAAAGTTTTAGTGTTTTAACTTTGTAGCATGTGTATCCTCCTCTACCTTTCTGAGTCCTGTGGGTATAACTTCTGTGGCTGGACACAGCCAGGGCTGCTGCCCCACCATCTTATCAGACATGCTGACTTTAAAGGAAACATTTGTCTCAACATTTGCTGCCTCCCAAGCACTGTGTTAATTGCTTTTAAATATGTTGTTTAAAATATGCTTATAAATCAGATGTAAATGAGCTAACATTTTTATTGTTAAAGTAGTAATAAGCCTGATAAAATCCTGTGTAGTTTAATAAGATTTTTGTTTGTATTTAGAATTTGTGAGATTTTCCCCCTAATTTGCTGAAATATTTTCTTTTTTTTTTAAAAAAAAAAAAGGTTTACTTATTTATAGAAGATACTTTTTCTGGCAAAGAATTTTATTAAATTCTGATTTCTCAGCCATGATATAAGTTTTACAAACTTATGTGGCATTTTAACTTCAGTAGATATTTTATTACCATTGATAAATAAGAACACATTACCCAGTGCTCAAGAATTTGACATAATCATTGCATGGTTGTTAACTTGTTGAATATTATTGCCTATTCTAAAAAAGAAGAAGAAGAAGAGGAAACTCTGGGAAGACTTTACCTTTCCCAGAGTGTAAATTTAGTCATAAATGTCACTGGAGCAGCTCGGCAGAGTGCGTATAGTACTGACTTGTAACGAGAGCTTCTAATTTCAGTAACTGTGTGGCATAGCTTGTTGCTGACAGCTCAGGCCAACGCCATAACACTACTCTTCCAGAAGCAGTTTTTAAATTGCTAACTTAGAAATGATCATTAACTTCCTGACGTAGTTCCTCTTCTTTTTAAATATGCAAATTAGTTGACACGTTTTTGTTGTGAATATTTAAATAACAAATAGATCCATGGAGTAAGCACACGTGATTCACTGAGGAAATTCCTTCTGTTCTCTCGTAGATAGTAACTAAATAGTTTAATGAAGATCCAATCCTTCTTAAAACAGAACTGTATTTACATACAAATATATACATGCATGTAGGTTTCTTTCTCACTCAAAAATGAGAGAGGGGTCTTTCTGTCAATACGTTATAACTTTATCTTATTTGAGAACTCTTAACGTATTCGTATTGCTAGTACACTGTCCTATTAAACATTATCATGATGATATCATTAAGTTGCGTGCAATTTAACATTCTTGTATTGTATGGTTAGAAGTAATGTGCCATGAGCCAGATTTCTAAGATTTGAGCTTCCACTTTATTATTTTATAACTCTGTAATTTTATCTTTTCAGCTTTGTTTTTAATAATAAAAGCATCACATCATAGAGGTGTTTTTCTATTTTGAACGGTACCTAGTTAGAGAGAAAGACCCCCTTACAGGATGTACACATTAATTCTGTAAAAAACTTCCAAAGAAGACTGCTTTTAAAGTTCATACATTTAAAATGCATAATAATCCTAAAAAAAAAAAAAACCTATTTGACAGTTGATATTGTAAGCTCTCTGAAAGAACATCCACTTTACATCCTTGGCAATGTACAAATAAGTTGTGTGTCTGTGTGTGTTGTTAGGAATCAATTTTTATTTGTTTCTATTTAAAATAAGAAATATAGCTTTTCTTTTCAATATAAATTATTAAATTAAATAATTGCTAATATTTCTTTTCATTTGGATATTTAGTCCATTATCATTTCATATATATACTATCTACATATGTATTATTAAGGAAATGAACTTTTTTCTAATTTTGATTGAGAATTCAGTTTTTTTTAACATTATTCCATTCCCTACCTTATCAGTTATTTGTTTCTTTCATTGTTCTTTGAGTGGCTATCCTAGAAATTACAATATTGATTCTTTACTTTATTGAAGTCTACCATATATTAATGCTTTTATCAATCCATGGATACCGTTGGATTCTTAGAAGGTTTTTATTCCATTGTCTTTTGTATGTATTGTCATATATTTATATTTACTTGATGCTCATATTTGCTATTATTATTTTAGTATTGCTAGCAATTATGATGTTTTCTTTTAATTTTACCCATATAATTATCTGCTCTGGTGTTCTTCGTTCTGTCCTGTATTTTGTTTCAATCAAAAATCATTTTCCATCTAAAACCTTCTATTAATACATCTATGTCTTAAGGTTTCTATTGCTGTGAAGAGACACCATGACCACAACAACTCTTATAAAGGAAAGCACTTAATTAGGTAGCTTACAACTTCTGAGGTTTAGTCCATTATCATCATGGCAGCATGCAGGCAGTTATGGTGCTAGAAATGGAGCTTAGAGTGGAGAAGCTACATCTTGGGCCCACAGGCAACCGGAAGTAAACTGAGACACTGGGCGTGGCTTGAGCATATATAAAACCTCAGAACCCACCTCCATAGTGACATACTTCCTCCACATTTACTTCAACAAAGCCACAGCTTCTAATGGTACCACTCCCTTTGGGCACCATTTCATTTTCTTTCAAACCACCACAATCTGTTAGAAGTAGAATTTTTTATTTGAAAACATTTTGTTTACAGTTTTAAGTTTTTTAGTGGAGATTAAAATTCTAGGTTAGCAAGTACTTTGTTTTGTAATTTCTTTTGAGATTAGAATATAATTCCATTATTTCCTTCTTGCCTAAGAAAGAGCACACCAATAACAAATGTTCAGCCCTGAAAATATATATGCAATATAATACATACATACAAGTAACATACAACCCTAATTGGATTTATATATTTAGAAATATGTGTGTCTGTACACATACATATATGTAAGTAACAATAACTAATGAAAAACAGGACCATGAATTTGAAAATTAATTTCTTTTAATACTTATGAAAACTTTATGTTGTTGTGCCATCTGCTGTTTCTTCTGAAAAGACTATATATTCTTATTTTTGATTCTTCTGGGATACTTTATTTTTACTCTTTGTTGTTTTAATTTTCTGGTAGTTTTTTAACTGGAATTAAAGAAGTGTACCACCATACTCACCTTTACTGCCTTTTTAAAATAATGCAACAACAAAATTATTTTATTGTATTTTCTTCTTATGTATCAGTTTCTGCACATAATACAGTATCTATATACAGTATTTATGTGTGTACACAAATACACTAACACATTGTCTAGAAGATACAGAATCCATTCTGCAGCTGAGCTCATTATTTCTAATGATTATTCATTGGTTTCTTTGCATGTCTAGGTCTATAATTATAGAAATTGAAAATACTTTTTTGCTTTCTAAAATTTGTGCTTAAATTTTCTTTTTCTGTACTCATAGGCAACATTTCAGATATAAAAATTCCTGATTTGAGAAAATTAGAGTACATATTCTTTTCAGAAATATACAGACTCTGTTTTTATTGCATACTCAGTTGTGTTTAGACCCGAAGTCCAATATTATTAATGTTGCCTTTGTATCTTCTTTGCAAGGCCAAATATTAAAAACATACGTTTGAGATGCTGAAAGCAGTGATTTCTAGACTAATTTCCTGAGCACTCTTTTTAAAATGTATTTATTGTTGTGCATGTATATGATGTCTCTGCATGGGCAGGTACATGCTACAGTATCTGCGTGGAGGTCAGAGGACAACTTTGTGACAGAAGTTCTTTCCTTCCACTTTACTTGTATTCTGGAAATAAACCTTGCACCACACAGCAGCAAGTTCTTTTATGCACTGCTCTATCTCAGCAGCCATACACATTCCTAATATATTTTATAAACCCAAGTCTCCTTATTCCATTTCTAGGTTAACTATTACTTTCCTAGAACTATTTCTTGCTTCTGAGTCATGTTCAACTTCCTTAGCGATCAGGGAAATGCAAATCAAGACGACTTTAAGATACCATCTCACACCTGTCAGAATGGCTAAAATGAAAAACACCAATGATAGCCTTTGCTGGAGAGGTTGTGGAGAAAGGGGTACACTCATCCATTGCTGGTGGGAATGCAAACTTGTGCAACCACTCTGGAAAGCAGTGTGGCGGTTCCTCAGGAAATTCGGGATCAACCTACCCCTGGACCCAGCAATACCACTCTTGGGAATATACCCAAGAGAGGCCCTATCATACAACAAAAGTATATGCTCTACTATGTTCATAGCAGCATTGTTTGTAATAGCCAGAACCTTGTTAAATATTTTTATAATTATTCTTTTGACCTTTTTATCTGGGATTTCATTTGACTTGCTCTCACTTGTGTTCACTACTGTGGAGTTAGTATTTTTAGAGGCATCATACTTCCTTGATTTTTCTTTCATGTTTCTTATATTTATATCTTGGGGTTTGATGCACATCTACGGTTTTTAAATTGATTGAATCTTTGAATCAGTTTTATTCTTTCAGCTGAAGTATATATAATGTTCTAGTGAGACTAGGTATAGCACAGGAGCATAATACAGAAGATAAATCTCCAGCCCATGTGCTCAGGTGTGATCACCTTCTCTACTCTTTAACTTATGTATTAAGTGCAGAGACAACCACAATTCTAGATGAGCACTCTGTGTGAATACTAAACACAGTATTTCATTTCACTGCCTGTTGGAGGGATAAAGGAACAGAATAGTACTGTGTACTGAGATATTATTCACTAAGGGTAGGAGTAGAAGGAAGCAGGTTAAATGAAGGTAGGATTAGTGTTACAGCAACTAAGAAAAAAGTTAAGAGGGTAAAAAGTAGATGGAAAGGGGAAGTTGGTGTCCACAGAATTTAAAGGGTTTGGTAGTCCCACAGAGTTTAAAGATTATTAAACCTTTGGACAATTACAATTTAGAAGATAAAGTTGGAAGGAGAATGAAACGGCATGGGTAGTGAGAGAATAGCAGAGAGCAAACAATAGGCAGATGATCCTAAAATCTTACCGAGTAACGCACAATCTAGAACAAAACCATTAAGCAATATTTATGCACAAGTGAAGTTTACGCAATTAAAAAACTAACATAAAAAGACAAAGTAAAATTAAAAGTACAACAGATTTTAAAACACGACCGCACCAACATTGCTTCCCCTAAGATGGTTTTGAATTACTTTCCTGTGATGTTTCATGTAGAAAACTTTACTGAGAAGAGGGAGGTGCAGTTTGCAATTCTGGCTCAAAAGTATAAAAGAAGATTTGTGTGTGTGCAGTGCCCAGGGGAGTTTAAGCAGATTATCTTTGGATTAGTTCTTATGCTGCCCCCTTATAGAAGCCTTTCCAGGGTGTCCTGCAGGCCACACTTCAGCTGCCATAGCCAAAGCCTCCACTGATTAGTGCCCAACATGTATAGCCATCAGTCCATGCCCCCACAGCTCCGGATTCTAATTATGTAGCACCAGGTGTGTAGGGAAGGGTAGTGTGGAAGTCCTTGGTGATGATTCCTGCAGACCTCATCAGAGTAAGATATAGAAGTATCACTTTTGAACTCCAGGCTTCGTAGCCAGCACTTTGCCTTTCTGCCCATGTGTGTATTCAGACCTTGGGTAGCACATCTACAACTTTCCTTTTTCTGGCTGTTCAAGTGAAGGCAGGGAGCAGCTGAATCCCTTTTCTGGCAGTTCCCAGTAACCAAGACTGGAGAATCTGTTTCAGATTCTTCAGCCTTGAGCCACACAGATTGCATTGGCCGTGCATTTCATTGCTAATGGTGACCAACCCTTAGTCTCTCCAGCTAACTGTTCCTGCCGTGGGGACATGGTACAAGGAGAATAGACAGACTTTCCTGGTATTTCCCACTGACTTCATCAAGCCTCATCACTACTGAGTGCTGGTTCACAGCTCCTCCTTCCTGCTTCCCTGAGGAGCTATAACCTACCACAAGAAATTTGTTCTCAGCTGTTGTGTCAAGCAGGAATGGAAACTATCATTTATTTTTCACCATGTCTCACTGATGGGGCTTCTAAACCACCATCTTACTAGGGAAGTCTCAAGCTACATTGTTCTCCTTGAAATTCTCAGTGCTTTAGTAACACCAAACTCCAAGTTCTGTGAATGGTACTGTGAGAAGACCAGCTGGTACTACTCTCTGCCAGTGCTACCCAGGCATTAAGTGTAGTAATATGATGTTAAACTCTTTGGACTCTTTTAGGGGGCCCGCCACCCAGCTCCCAAATGAATCACAAGGAATCTTATTCTTAGTTATAACCATCTAGCCTTAGCTTGGCTTGTTTCTTGCCCTCTTTCTTTTATTTATATTATCCTGTCTACTCTGGGTTTTTCCCATTCTCTTACTTCTTTAGATCTTGCTCTTACTCTGTGGATTGCTGTTTAGCTGGGTGGCTGACCCCTGATGTCCTCCTACTACAACTCCGAACCCCTTCTCCCAGTTTTCTTTTACTATATTTTCTTTCTCCCTGTCAGCCCCACCTATCCTTTCTCCTGCCTTGCTTTTTGCCATTCTGAGCTTTATTAAAACATCAGGTGTTTAGACAGGCAAAGAATCACAGCTTTTCAGAGTTAAACAAATGCAACAAAAACAAAAGTAGCACACCTTCAAATAATATTCCCAATAATTATGAGCTGCCTCAAAGAAGAACTTGGGAAGAGAATATAGGACTCAGTTCAACACCAGAGGCTTTGTTTTCATGCTCTGGAAGTCTTAGTTTTGCTTCTCTAGCTTCACATGCATTGGATGAACTTTGTCACCATACAAATTTCTGAGGTGGATTACTTACAAAGATAAGAGGGAAGTGTGTGTGCATGTGCGTGGGCTAACATATGCATGTGTGTTTCAGAAATCCTAGTTGTCTCCATTAGTTAAATTTGTATTTTCACTCTGTTTCATAGAATACTAATCACATCTATCTGAAATATAGATATGAAATATAGTTATGAATCTCACACACAGCGCCTTTGAAGCCTCAAAGATGTGGCAAGTCTCAGTTCTGTGAGGGGCTATGTAGTTAATGACAAAGAGATATAGGGATCTCATATGCCAGCTGAAATCTCATCTCAAACTGGAAGCCAGTATCTGCAAACGACCAGACTCAAGATTTGTAACAGTTTCCATGAAGCTTAACAAGATTCCCACAAGATACCCTGGTCATCTTCAAGTACTTTCCCCAGTTAACCTGAGAACCTCTCTCACTATGTCCCACTTCTCAAAGGTTCCACACCTCTTCCTGGAGGTGGGGACCAGCTTACAACACTTGAACATTTAGTGAACACCCAAACTATATCCAAACTAGAACAACCTTCCAACATATTGTAGCCCCCTCAGTATTGATCTGAAACTTCTCTAATCCTGGAAGTGATGTCCAGTTTTTAGCACTTTATCATTGCCCAAACCATGCTAGTTTCATTTTTCTTCCAGCTACACTTGTAAGAAGATTTAAGAAAGAATAATACTTAAATATGCATCAAATATGTATATGAAGATATAGGCAAGCTTTTCTTTGGGCCGCCAGCTCATAAAGTGACACAGACACTTACTATTAACTATGAAAGTTCGGCCTATAGCTTAGCCTTGTCCCAGTAGCTCTTATGACTTAAATTAACCGATTTCTGTTCATCTAGGTGCTGACACATGACTCGTGGCTTCTACCTTTCCTTTTGCATGTTTTGTTCCCTCTGTGTCCAGCTGGAGACAATGCTTGTCTTCTTCCCAGAGTTCTCTCTGCCCAGAAGTTCCTCCTGTTCCTTCTGCTTAGCTATTGGTCATTTAGTTTTTTATTAAACCTGTCACAGTGACACATTTTTACACAGTGTAAAGGATTGTTCCACAGTATAAAGGTAAACCAGTCTTTTAATTTGTAGTACAAAGAAGTGGTTAATTACATCATTGTGACTGAAAATTCCTATGAAGTTGTGTTTTATTGCCCTCTAGTGGAAGTTTTATTGCAATGAAATAACCACAAAGTCAGACTGAATAAAAATTTAAAATGGTTGAGAAAAATTATTTGTTACAAATGCACATAGGCTAGTTCTGCATTTAAACTAGCTGACCTTACTGCTTATACTCTAAACCAGAAGTTGGTGCACTGAGAATGTATTAGAACACAGACATGCTCTTTTATTTATGTATCGTCTGTGCCAGTTTTCATACTATAATAATATAATAAAAGATTTCTGTCCTGCCTAGTCCTACAGGTGTTTAGTCCCAAATAAACACACAGAGGTCTACATTAATTATAAACTGACTGACCTATTAGCTCAGGGTTCTTATAACTCTTATAACCTATTTTAGCCCATAATTCTTGTCTGTGTTAGCCATGTAGCTTGGTACCTTTTTTGGCGAGGCAGTCACATCTTGCTTGCTCTGTGTCTGGCTTCCTTTGTGTCTGGGTGACAACTGCAGACTGACTCTTTCTCTTCCCAGAATTCTCCTGTTCTCATTGTCCTGCCTCTACTTCCTACCTGGTTGCCCTACTTTCTGCCTGACTACTGGCCAATCAGCATTTCATTAGACAAGTACAAGAAACAAATCTTTACAGGGTGAAATCATTGTCCCACAACAGAATGTCACAACTGTGGCACATCCATGTGTGCTCACAAAGATTAAGAGATTTACTCTGTTGTCTTCTATAGGAAAAGTTTGGTGAACTCTGACCTAAGCCATTGAACTTCGTTGCTTCTGGTAAAGCTATTAACCTATTTGTTTTCAGTTTTAAATGGAATAACAAACACTAAGATTCTATTATGTTAAAATTGGTAAGTCCAAAGCAATCAGCTCATAAATTGTTAGACAGAAGTAAAGGGGTGTCATTTTCTAATGCTAATGTGCAAAATTCAGATGATTTCCAATCTATGAATTGTGACTCTGGAGAATGTAATGGTGCCATAGATCCATCCCACTCTTGAGAGCAAACATAAATGTCTAAGATATGTGTAAAAGAAAATTAAAGACTTAAACGAAGACCATATTAAATTATATTTCATGAAATTTTAGAAGATTGAGTATACTTACTTGTTTTCTAAAGGGAGAGCATTTAAAAAGATATTTTATATAATTTATAAAACTAAATAGCCTAATCAAAGGACCTAGGGGATTGTATCCTTTGTGAGTTTTATAGTATGAAATTTATAGTAGAAAATCTGACTGAAATATCAATAATTTGGATGAAAGTACCTTTATGACCTCAACATATAAGCTGAAGCTATGTCTTGATCTTCCACGGCAAATTTAGATATCAAACAACTAAAATCTTTTAATAAAGTTCTATTTAAGCAAAGGGGCTGGAAAAGTCATAACTCTCAAGAAAGAAATGGGACACATGACAATACCTAAAATCTCATTACTCTCAGACAAGGGCAGGACAGGTGACTTGAGTCTTCTGTATTTGAGTACATCATGCTGGTAGATCAGTAAATAAGTGACATAGCCACTAGTTCTTAACATTTAGAGAATACCATTGTCCTAAGATTAAACATGCATAGTAAATTCAGGAAAAGTGACTTAGACTACAGAAAGGAAAACCTGAAGAGGGCCTTATTGCTCTGAGGAATGAAAGAGGGATGTGATGCCACAAAGTAATAATCAGGCTTTTGAAACAAATACAGAAAAGTGTTAAACTGGTCGATTAAAGCAAAATATACCTCCATAATGTCAAACATGTCACTTCTGAGAACAGCTAAGTGGATTAGAAGCAAGATGTGAGGAAACTGTCCAGAATATGACATAATGTAATAGAAATGGAATCTATAAGAAAAGATAAGAACCGTGAAGAACGTTGTCAGTAGTTCAACTGTCTGTCCAGAATATGACATAATGTAATAGAAATGGAATCTATAAGAAAAGATAAGAATCGTGAAGAACGTTGTCAGTAGTTCAACTGTCTGATAAACTTCCAAAAAGCTAAGTTTTGAACTCAGGAAAGACCTGAGTTGTATATGAACACAAGGAAGGTTCCAGGTGAAAATAGAAGGTAGATTTGCTACATTTGAAGCACTAATGGCCTGGAACTGTCATATACTGAAGATACCATTCCTTAATATGAAAAGATTCTTATTTCCATGAAAGAATTTTAATACAAGTAAATGTTGTAGGTGTGGTGGTTAATATTGATTGTCAACCTGGCAGGATCTAGAATTGCCTAGGATCCAAGTATCTTGGCCTGTCTGTGAGTGGGTTTCTGTACCAGGTTAGCTGAGATGGGAGGTCTCCCCTGACTATGTGACACAATTCCATGGGCTGAAGTCCAGGACCGAGGATGTGCTGTACATGTGATGTGACCAGACATGTATGCCTCAGGCACCTGTCACCATGACTTCCCCCATACTTGACTGTGCCCAGGATCTGTGAGCCAGAATACATAGACCCTTCCTTAATGCTCTAGTCAGCTGTTCTGTCACAGCAGTGAGAAGAGTCACCATGTGGCATGTGACTTTTAATTAAGAATTAAAATAGCCTGGTGGTGGTCATGCATGCCTTTAATCCCAGCACTCTGGAGACAGAAGCAGGTGGGTCTCTGTGGGTTTGAGGCCAGGCTGGTCCACTAGAGCTAGTTCCAGGCTCCAAAGCTACAGAGAAACCTTGCCTCAAAAAACCTAAATAAATAAATAAATAAATAAATAAATAAATAAATAAATAAATAAATAAACAAAAATACATAGGTGTAACACAGTAAATTTCACAATAGCTTAAAGAAGTTTAAAATGTATTAAGGACATAAGTTTCATATCAAATACTCTGCAGAAATGACTATCATTATTTGACAATTTAACAGCTGTGTATGAAAGACAAGTGGTCTGAGAAATCAATTTGAATCTGAAATTAAGTATTTGGTCTTTTCATCATCTAAGAGTGAAGATAAAATGCTTTGTCAAATATATGGGAACTCAAAGCAGCAGAAATACTATTGGCATTTAAATGATATCATCCCATGTGTTTGTTGCAGGACACTTTGTCTGGTCCAGGTCTTCATTTAATGCAAACTAATTCTCTCTGGTGGTGATGCTGACCACTAGAGGGAACCAGTAGACCTACTGCAAAAGAAACTTGATTTTTTTTTAAACTCAGAATTGATTTTTACATTAAAACAATTTCAACAATGACATGACTCCCAGACACAAGATAGAGAATAATTCTTTACCAAATCTGGGGAAAGAATTGACATTTTTCACAGCTTACAAAATTTCTCAAGAAGTAAAAACTGCTTTAAAAATATGGTTACATAAGGAGATCTGAATATAACATGAAAAATAATTCCTGGAACTTAAAAACATACATTTGAATTCAAAATACAGAGAAGAAAAGGGGACAAGTGTTAGTGGTTGTGCTAAGATGATTGGTGCAAAGACATCACGTTCAGGACATATCTTCTGCTGATAAACCTTAAGAGAGAGAGCCTGTTTGTTGATAGCATAGCTAAAGGTGAATAGAAACACGGACTTCGGGTCAATATGTGGGATTTTTCAATCTGAACTTCTTCATATATAAATCGGATAATGTGGTGACTCGGAATCACTGGACCCAGAATGTCAGATCCCTCTTGAGACAGATTATTTCATATTCCACTCACATACAGCGGATAGAATGATTCTAGATTCCTTTGAATGGGCTCAGAAACTAACTTCTAGAAGTAGAGCAATTGAATCTAACTTGAGGAAGTGATAAGTTATAAGGAAACCACTAATCTCTCCCAGAGAATTCTCAAGAAATAGTTGACAAATTAAATGAATGGTTTGATCTCTTTCTAGATTGGCATAAGTCCTAGGTCAGATTAAAATTCAATCCTAAACTAAAATAGAGTGATAATAGCCTACATTAAAACATGAGGAGATCCAATGAGATCACTGGATTCCCAGTATACACAGAATAGGCACTCTGATTAAATTATGAAGTAGGATGTAAAGTAACTACTCATGTTAGAAGGCAGGAATTACTTAAAGATGTGTGCACATTTATTTAGTAAACAGTATGGTGTAAGTATTCAGTACTTTTACTTATTTACTGCAAGACTGGATCTCTTAATTTCAAAATATTTTACATACTGTGAGTATATTTTGATCATATTATTTTCCGCTCTTCTATCTCCTCCCAAATCATCCCTACACAACTTCATGTTTTATTCTCTCTCTGTCTCTCTACTTCTCTAATAAAACATAACAATACAAAAGGTTAAAACAAACATAGTCAATAAGACAAAATACCAAAATAAAACAAAAATCACACATAAAAAGTGGAGTTGAACCAGGCGGTGGTAGCACACGCCTTTAATCCCAGCACTCGGGAGGCAGAGGCAGGCGGATCTCTGTGAGTTCGAGACCAGCCTGGTCTACAGAGCTAGTTCCAGGATAGGCTCCAAAATCACAGAGAAACCCTGTCTCGAAAAACAAACAAACAAAAAAAAAAAGTGGAGTTGAATTTGTCTTGACCAGCCTGCCCTGGAGTGTGTTATGACACCCAATTATGTTTTTAAAAATCATTTGCTGTACTAAAGGCTCTTATTTCCTTCTCTGTTTAAACATTATTGATGACTTGGTGTGTGCATATGTCTATGAAATTAAATGGCTGCTAATGGTAACATAAATACAAATGTCTCTTCCTTCTTCCTCCATAGGCGACTTATGACTCCAATCATGTATGCTGCCCGAGACGGTCACACTCAGGTTGTTGCTCTGCTTGTTGCTCATGGAGCAGAAGTTAACGCCCAGGATGAGAATGGTTATACTGTGAGAAATGCTTTTCCAAGTTGACTTTTTTTTTCTGAGACATTGATACTTTGCTATTATATCAATAACCTACACAAATGACTAGTTTTATTTAGTTGATGTTTACTGTCAATGAGTTAAGGAAAGTTGTAAGAAGTCTGAGCTATAGTCACTGCTAGATGAAAATACTCTTGAGAGCAACAGCTTAGAGAAAGGGAGAATTAATTAATACTTGATAAAAGAAGTTATCACCCACAAGAAAAACCAGGGCTCTAGAAAACTCTCATGAATTCCTTAACAGAAAACATCTGTAATAGCAGATAAGTTCTTTATTCCATGACTTTACTTAACTGCGTAAAAAGTGTTTGGTTTGTAAAATCAGTGAGTACAGCTGGGACTATGTTTACATTATATTTTGTAATGCGGAAATTGCATCACTCTGCTAATTAACCATTCTCTCTCTCTCTCTCTCTCTCTCTCTCTCTCTCTCTCTCTCTCTCTCTCTCTCTCTCTCTTACTGTGCCATAAATATCGGTGAAAATATTTATCTGTCTCACATGTGCTGCTTTTTAAACAGTCTTCTTTCCCACACTTACAGGCCTTAACGTGGGCAGCACGTCAGGGTCATAAGAATGTAATTCTGAAGTTACTTGAACTTGGAGCTAATAAAATGATACAGACTAAAGATGGCAGGACACCAAGTGAGATTGCAAAAAGAAATAAACATCTTGAGGTATTCACCTGTGTACTTTATGTGTTGTTATATTGTGTAGAATTTTTCTATTTATCACAGTTCCTAAGTATAATAATAACATACAATTATTAAATACTTGAATAGGTTTTCTTCTTTAAGGTGGTAATGAAAGCTTTATTTTGCTATAATAGTCATCTTTTAAATGAAAACATTGATATTACATTTAATATCATTTAAGTGATATGAGTAGACAGAGAACTCTTATACTGCCCCTATAAGTAACACTGTAACAGGCATAGACTACTTTGGGGTTTGTATATGTGTCGTCATTCAGATTACTTCACTCTAGCTTATCCGTGTGTTTCAAGGACAGCCTTAGAATTTAATTTATAAATAATTTGTCTAAAATGCTTCATATCATCTTGAAAATATTAATCACTATCCTTGATTTTTAAATTTTGGAATTGGTGTGCTTTTATTATTATTTTAGGTTAAGGAAGCATTTACTTGATTTTACAAAAGGTTTCCTCTCGATACAGAGTTATTAAAACTCTGAACTACTCACCTTTTTAGCATTTTCTTTCTATATAGAAAAAATAATACAAAAAAAATAAAAATAAATAAAAAAAATACATTCACATTTCTTTTTAGTGTGAAGGATAATAATAATAATTATTATTATTATTATATTTGAATGGCTTGGGATTTTTTTCAGATCTACAACTTTCTTTCTTTGACTCTAAATCCATTGGAAGGGAAACTTCAGCAGCTAACCAAAGAAGAGACTATTTGTAAACTGTTGGCCACAGATTCCGATAAAGAAAAGGATCACATATTTAGGTAACATGTTTGAGTTCAGCAGAATATATATAAAATGCATGTTTTATTACTCATAGTAAATTTGGTAAGTTATCTAAGATATATTAAACTTTTATATAAGCATTTTAAAATGCCACTTAGAAATGTCTGTGTTTTAGATGCTTTGTTCTCCAGAATTTTAGAAGAATTTTATTTAGTTATTTACTTATTTAACTAACTGAACTTAATACATATTTTTAGTAAAATATCAAATTTTACTTTCAAGAGACTCAAGATTATGTTTATGTTCACGCTTGTTTGTGCTAGATCGTATTTTCTGGTTATTTCTTTCATCTCTCTGGTTTTATAAGCTAATCCGTTTGTTCAGCACATGGCTACGAACCATTCTCTAGTTACTACATATATAGTCACCATCTAATTTATTGCATTGAAAAGACATTTCTGTATGCAATATCCCATAACAAATACATACTGGTGACTATTTTAAATCTTAGGAAAGATGAGCTGAATATTACCCCCCATGTTTTCCCTTTCTTTAGTTAAGAAACTTTGGGGTTGGGGATGTGGTTCACTGCTAAGATTATTTGAAGCCATGAGTTTAACTTTTCAGCTTTAAAAGGGAAGGGAAGAAAGGGATAAAAGGTAGGGGAAGTGGGAGTCAAGGGGACAAAGAAAGAACCTGGTTTATTCCTTTAATGCAGCGTTTAAATGTACTGTGTAAACTTACAAATATATCCTGCCTGGGTTCATTCTTGCCCATTCCATGCTTACTGTTAAATAGACATTCACATATATTACTGTGTATGTATAGTCTATTCTGAAACTGATCTTGCTATGATATATTATAGTCCATATACAGCGTTTGGAGATCTGGAAATATTTTTACATGGTCTTGGACTTGAGCATATGACAGACTTATTAAAGGTAGGATTTCATGGAAAGCAGAGTACATTTTATATGTTTGTGGTTATATTAGAATAAAATTAAATTTTAGTTCATAAGCATGCCATTTATTTCTTCTTCATTTGTAGAGTACCTTATTTTTAAATTTATGATAAGCACATCCAAAAATTATTAACCTAGGAATTTATATAAATTAGAATCTTTCTGGATTTCACAACATCTGTCTGATACATCTGTACACATTTAAGACCTATGTTTACAGCTATTGCTTGCCTTGTGTGGAATGCTGGAAGCATGATTTTGAACCAGACAATCCTGTATTAGATATTTTCTCTGGTTATAAACTAGAATATACTACTTAAATATCATTTTTTCCTTAAGGACAACTATAGGCTTTCATGAAGATTAAGTTAAGTCACACACCAGGAACTATGTAGCAGGATTTGAGTAGATGACAATTGTTACCAGGTAGATAAGGATGCTGAAGCAAATGACTGTTAAGGATTGTAAACATTAGTTCCGGTACTTCTGAGTTTGATTCATTGTACGATGCTGAAACTTCTATCTGAGGACATCTTGGGTCAGAAATCGTATTGTTTATAGTTTGGTCTGATGCCATGTGAAATTTAGCTACTTATAAAATACAGTTTCTGTCACATTTCCAGAATGTTTTCTTTTTTCTAAGCAGATAATGAGTGCTAGCCATTTTCTTTGATTCTGAGAAACTAGATACTGAGTGCTTCTGTGCGTATATACTATCTAGCCAGTGATGTAGCTCGTGAGCTACGTACCCTCTGAAAAACTTGAGAAAGCAGTTAAGTGGCAGCTTCTGTTTCCCTTCCTGCTTTGCTTTGAATTGTTTACACTGAGTGGTGGGATTTTTACCTTCTGTGCAGGAAAGGGATATAACTTTAAGACACCTTCTGACCATGAAGAAAGACGAGCTTACAAAGGTAAGAATCACTTAAAATGCCAGATATATTCTTTGGCATTTTAAACTTGCACATTCTTTTATTTTCTATTTTAAAAATTCTAGGGCTATGTAGACTGATCTTTTGCAGATTCTTGGTTAGAAACAACAGTGGATTGCCATGTACAAATTGTACTGTAATATTAAGTTGTTTAAAGAACATTACAGACTTTTAGCATCAGGCTTTGTAGGATTGCTATATCTCAACGAGAACTACTACTCACTTTCAGATGGACAGTGGATCTGTAAAGCAGGCTGCCTAGAAGGAAGAGGTGATATTTAATGTGGGCATACATGTATTTATCTTCCAAATCAGCAACAATTATGTTATCATCCATTATTAATAAATTCAAAATAGGTGTGTGAAGTTTTGGAGGTACTTTGATAAGGAAGATATTTTAAAGTAACAATCTTACTGTAATAACACATTGGTTACTTGAAATCGCTACCTATCACTAAAAGCCAAAATAACATGCTATGTAACTAAATCTAGGAAAGAAATTTACTTTAATATTGAAGGTAAAATACAGGTTAAAAAGTTAATTCTCTCTTATTACTATTAACATCCTAAATATTTTGAAGGAAAAACTGTTTGCTATGTATTTTGGAATGATAATATTTTCAATTCTAATAATGTGACTTTTGAATCCATCAGAGTTACCATTATACACTGCAAACAATGACTATAGTCAACTATATACCCAAACTATTTATGATACAACTTTGTTGAAGTATAAGCAAATAATATGTTTAAGAGTATTATTTCCAGTATTTGTCTATTTTGAAAGATATGAATTAATCTAGAAAATGGCATTAGTGGTCTTGGATATGAAATTATTCAAATGTAACTGTCTTATTAAACCTTTCAATTATTTCTCCTTAGAATGGAATTACCAGTAAAGATCAGCAAAAAATTCTGGCTGCTCTCAAGGAATTAGAAGTAGAAGAGATAAATTTTGGAAAATTACCTGAAGTGGCAAAGCTAGAAATTAGGTAAAATTATCAGTTTATGCTAATATCAATAAAGTATTCTTTTTAATTTAATGCCTAAGTATTTAACTTGTTGCTTCCATTTTCCCAGGAAAATAGGTTTTTAGATACACAGTAGTGTATAACTTAGAACCAAATGCATTTTATAAAGTTAATTTCCATAGAACTATTTTACAAAGAAGTGAAACAGTCTTATAATTTTTATGTCTTTTATTGCAGCTTGCTAAATCACACCATATAAAAGATAACCATATTTTTGTTAGCATAATTCTCATTCTCTTTAAATGATGTTAGGTGCCAAACTGAAAATTATGAAGCTGGAATCATTGTTCAGTTGTTAAAGTAATTGCCATGAAAACATGAGAACCTGAATTCAGTCCCTAAATCTTTCTAAAACAAGGCAGGATGCTCAGTACTGGGGAGGCAGAGCCAGGCAGATCCTTGGAGCTCTCTGGCATAGCCTCCTCAGTGAGTCTCAGGCCAGCAAGACACTCTATCTTAAAGAAAAAAAGTAAGATGCACAGTATGTAAAGGAACAGTGCCTGAGGCTGTCCTCTGACTGCCATATTAAGTACATGTATACACACTCATGCACGCACATGAGCGCACACACAGACACGGACACTCTTTCAAGCAAAAAGAAAAATGGTAATATTTTCACAACGGCCATAAAGAAACCATTTCTCTTGAGTTTATCTCCATTTCAAGCTTTACTGTGTTAGGGTGACGTCTAAATTTGTGAGGCTATTACTCTAACTTCTCTTTGCTGTCTTGTCTTTGGGGTGACCACATTACAAAATCACTAGGGAATTAGTAGTCTCTTCTGCTTTCCGGACAAGGTTGTGGAGACTAGTGCTATTTTTCTTCAAACATTTATGTAGATTTCTCTCTTGAAACTGCTTGGCCTGGGGTTTCCTTAGGGTATGCTTTTCATCACAATTGTATCTTCTTTAGTAGTTACAAACTATTGAAGCTGTAGCTGTTTTATTTTAGCTTTATTTTAGTTGTTTGTTGTATTCAAGGACTAAGTTCATTACTCACTAGGTGGTTGAATCACAGGCATACAGGGTTGCTGATATTCCCTGCTATCCTTTTGATTATAACGTTATAACATCTCATTTCATTACCAATATTGATGTTACCCTTGCTTATTTTCATCTCTTTTAGTCTTGCTAGAGTTTTATTAATTTTTAGGTAGATGCTCCTTTTTGACTTAATGTTTTCTTTGTGTCTGTGTGGGGATGGGATTTGTGCATGAGACCATGTGCATGTGGGAACACAGGACAATATATGGGATTTAGTTTTCTCCTATCCCCATGTGAGTCCTAGAGCCTGAGCTTGGCTGGTGCTTTACCCACTGAGCCATCTCACCAGCCCATAGAGCCTATCTTTTATTCCTTTATTGCTTTTAATATCATTGGTTTGTGCTGTTACCCTAATTGTTTTCTTACCTCTGCCTGCTTTGAATTTTGTATGTTGAATATATATGCTTTGAATTTTTATATGTTCATAAGATAGAATATTTCTATTTTTCCTTCCCTCCCTTTCTTCCTACTTTTGTGACAGGATCTTCTATAAACCTAGACAGGCCTAAAACACTCAATCTTCCTGCCTTAACTTCCCAAGTGTAGGATCACAGGTGTACACCACCTTGTTTGGCATTCCTTCTCGTTATATAAGCATGTGGGTGGCCATTTGTATTTTCCTCTCAATATGGATGTAATTGAAAGACACAAAAATCTTAATACATTAAATGGTCATTTTCATAGACCTCTATGTGTTGTGATTTTCCAGCAAGGCTTCGTCTTTATGCACATATTATTTAAATGTATGTCCTTTAATTTGCATATGCTTAGAAACCTTCCTGTTATCTTCTGGTTTGATTCAGCTCGGTTACTTTGTGAAAGCTACAAAGAACAGATGGAATTTAAACATAGACTAGAAAAGCTGAAAGGCTTCTGCCTTTTAAATTATGATTGATTACCTTGTACATTTCGCAAATATTTTTATTTGTCAGTATTACCTGTATTTAAAAATAAAACACATAGATTTTTGAAATCCTAAATAACACGCAATTTTTGTTTTTCTTCCAACAGCATGGTAATGTTGAACACGTATTTAGCAACACCAGCAGATAGCTAACCTTTGTGTTCTATAAAAATTACTTACAAATGCCTTGTTGTCATTAGTTATGTAACTATTAGTCAAATAGATTTCTGTATTGTTTTAGAATTAGAGAATTCTTCCAAGAACCTATTTTTATAATCCTGCTGTCTTAAAGCCTATTAAAAAGGTCACAGTATAAATACTCTTTTCTCATTGTTTTGTCTCTCTTTCCTCCATGTAACAGGAAGGACTTAAGTATTTGATGTTATCATTTCTAGATAATATTATAGCTCCTAAATATTTAAATGCATTGTAGAGGATCTCAGTAGTGAGATTTTTAAAATCAGTAACCCTTCTCAAATATATTTATTGTTCCATCCTTGTTTCTAATAGACATAATTCCAGGTCCTAGGTGACTAACTTGTAGATTGCAACCACTAAAGTCGCTTATTTTAATGATGGCAGAGTTGCCTATATGAATGTATTTGTGGCCTTTAATAGACCTAAAGAGTGTAGACTCATGAATAGCTCACTTATTAAAACTGATGAATTTTTTAAAAAATAAAAATGTCAGGCACATATTCCAGGAATTTGACCTTGTTATTAAATCATAGACTGAGTTTACATGATTTTAAAGACAAGGTTTTGCTTTCCATTTGTTTAAAGCCATCCTTTAAAGAAGAAATTAGTCATTGAGTCATAAGAAAACTAACAGCAGGAAAAGTTGAATTGATTGATTGTAATCTCCTGATAATTTTATTTCAACAATTAAACCACTGATTTATTTTAAGATACTTTTTTGTGTGTGTCAAATATCTAAAGTAATCTGTTACAAGAATGCACATATACTGTTCATTTACTTTTTTATGCCTTGGCATGTTTTCAGAGTTTAAATTTTAAATTTAAGTATTAGTTTTGAACAAACTAACCAGCATTCACAATCTCTCCTCAGACATTTTCTTTGAGCTCTGAGCTACCTAAAATCCACTTGAATGTGTCAAAAGTATCTCAATATAAGTCCATCAAGAAGCTACTTCATCTCAAAAATCTATAAGGTCCAATATTTTTTGTATAATATGTAGTTCACGCCTTTTATTTCTAAACATTCTAAAATTGAAATTTCTAAGTAATTAACAGCAGAGAAATGGTTGGCTTACATTGTAGAAACATGATTTTTCCATTATTAACATTATTTTGAAACTTAATGTCATGGAAAAATATCCATGGTATGTTAAAGGCACAATGTAAACTTGCATGTTAAATATTATATTAGTTTTAGAAATCCATAAAAGAAATACTGGAAAAACTATAAGGAAATATCTTGGCAGAAAATAATACTACTTATTATCTTTGGATGGTATGATTTTTTTCAGTTATTTTACAGTGAGTATATAGTACTTTTATTTATAATGTTTTAACCATAGATATTAAATTTTATCTTAATACTAGACTTTAGATTTGTTGTTGTTGTTTTTGTTTTGAGACAGGGTTTCTCTGTGTAGCTTTGGTGCCTATCCTGGAACTAGCTCTTATAGACCAGACTGGCCTAAAAACTCAAAGAGATCCGCCTTCCTCTGCCTCCTGTGTGCTGGGATTAAATGCATGAACCACCACCGCCCAGCTTTAGACTTCACATTTTTGATAAGGCCTAATCTGCTTATAAATGTTAAACATCTGTCACAGTGAAGTTCAGTTTTTGATTTGTCCTTGTCACTGCCCCTCCTCCTTGTTACTCTGAGATCAGGCTAGAACTGCTCCAATCTGGGGCATGCTCCTCCATGACAAGAGATGAGGTATGACATGGCCAACTAGCAGAACTGGTCAATGGCTCTGTAAACTCAGAGGAATAGAAAGTTTGCTGTGAAATCCTGTTTCCTGGGAATGTCAGAAGCTAATACTCATGAAGTCTCACAAACGTGGCTGCATAAACATGAGCTGAATAAGGATTATAGCAATAAACATGTTAATGTGAATGGGGAAAGGTTAATGAGTCAAACTACACAAAGAACTACAGGCAACTAGAAATGCTCAGAGTAGGAGATATAGTCTTCCCTGGGGAAGAGCATACTAAGGTTATCCAGTACAAAACATAGGTACACACAACGTTATGCAGACTGAGCAGGTTGTTTATATGTACTTAGAAGTATATGTATACACACACACACACACATATGTATATAACAACAGTTAATGAAAAGAGGGCATAAATTTGAAAGGAGCAAGGAGAGGGTTTAGAGGAGAAAAGGGAAGAGGAAGTGATGTAATTATAATCTCAAAAAAAAAGTTGCAGTCTTATTTTATGTGCCAAAGTAGGTCACACTGTCAATCCTTGTGTTACTGGGACAAAGTATAATCCTCTGAAAAGGAAAATATAGTTTTCTCTAATTCACCCCCCACACACACACACGTTTGATCAAATAATTCACCTTACGTTTGTCATGTCTGCTTATTTAGAATCCCTTAAATACAAACAAATTGTTAGGGCTACATGCAACATTCTATAGATTGTGTATTATACAGCAGTGGTAGAAGATACCGTACACATGCTATATGACATGATTGGTATACTCTCTAGAGCTGTTCAGTGGTCCAAATAGTTATATGTCAAAAGAAAGATTACTATTTTCTTCTCATCTTAGTGTGATAAGACACTGTGGTGCTTTAAGTAGAAGCATAGGATCATTTATTTGAATGCTTAATCACCAGGAGTAGGACTAATTGAAAGGATTAGAAGTATGTTACTTGGGGGCCAAGTCTCTCCCTCTCCTTCTCCATTTACCTCTCTCTCTCTCTCTGCCTATGGATCAGGATGTGAACTCTTTGCTATCTCTCCAGTATCACATATGCCTGTGTGCCGCCACGTTCCCTGCCATGATAATGGACTAACTTCTGAAACTGTAAGCAAGTGCCCAATTATGCTGTCTTTTTTTTTTGTTTTTTCGAGACAGGGTTTCTCTGTGGCTTTGGAGCCTGTCCTGGAACTAGCTCTGTAGACCAGGCTGGTCTCGAACTCACAGAGATCCGCCTGCCTCTGCCTCCCGAGTGCTGGGATTAAAGGCGTGCGCCACCATCGCCCGGCTATGCTGTCTTTTATAAAAAGTTACCTTGGTCATAGTGTCTCTTCACAGCAGTAGAACACTGACTAAGACAGACAACATAACCAAAGCAACTTATAAAAGAAAGTGTTAAGTTTGGGCTTATGACTTCAGAAGGTTAGAGTCCCTCATAGCAGAATGAAGGCATGAAGGTAGCAACAGCTGAGAGCTTACATCCTGATCCTTGATCAGGAGGAAGAGACAGAAAGAGATACAAGGAATGGCACTAGTCTTTTGAAACCTCAAAGCCTGTTTCCAGTGATACTCCTCCAACAAAGCCACATCTCCTAACCCTTCCCAAATAGTTCTACCAGCTGGGGACCACGTATTCAAGTATGTGAGCATTGGGGAGCCATTCTTATGTAAACCACCACATTAAATAAAGCTGTGTGTTTTTAACTGAGTTCCTTACTGTCTTCAGAATAAGTGCTTGTGAGTTTCTATTTCACATGTATTTATGGATAAACTATCTATAATTTTATACCTGCTATCATTTGATGTTTTCATTGCTAATTCTCAATAGATTTCTAACGTCCTTGAACTCGTTACATTAAATACATATGGTATTAATGAATCGCCTATTGAGTACTTAGTGTTTTTATTGTAGCAAACAAAATTCAAATATCAGAAGAGCACTAACTCTAAATGTGTACAGTATGCATGTACATATATATACAGTATATATATGTGTGTGTGTGTGTATAATGTGTACAAACATTACATAAACACAGAGCAACATGAATAATACTTGATGCTCTGAATTCTCTTCTGTTCTTTCTAAAGTAAAAATCAGGACATGTAATAAAGAAAAATAATATGAATTTTAAGAATGCTTTTATAAATACTGTTTTGTTTCTAAATAAAGCAGTAAGACCTTTATTTATTTTCACTTTGGTTTTGAAAGGAATCAAACAGGTGGGGTGGAGCAAGCCTATATAACCCCTATGCTTGTGAGTAGACACAGGAGAATCAGAAACTCCATGCATCCGCAGCTACATAGTGGATTACAGGACAGACTAGGCTATATGAGACCAAACACAAAAGAGAGAGGAAGCAGCCATGTAGTCAGTGCCTAGATAGATAGTCTGTACTCTGTTTTGTTTTCCAGTCTAATAGCTAACAGGCTTCCTTTAAATGAAAATGCTGTATACATCCTAGTAAGGTACTGTAGGGAATAGTTTCTTTGGAAGTCAACACTGTTTCTTTAAAGACTTTTATCCTAGTGTGTAAAACTGTATAGTATTTAGCCAGAGACACATGTAAGAATGTTGTTTGGAGGTAAAAGTTGTGTTGGTTCCATAGTTGAGGATTGTTTTATGTTTTCTATTTTAGTAGATATTATTGGCATACTATACAGTTTTTTCCCCAGTTTTCTAAATTGTAGTAGCATTTTATGGTAATGTGTTCCCATTTTATCCATTTAAATTTGTCTTTTCTATTTTTCTGAATCACTTATTTAATTTGGTGGGTATTTGTTCTGTTGGATAGTGTGGGTTTCCACTGTCGAATTGTCTAGTCCTCAGACAGTCTCCTGTCTGAATTGATGAATGGATATTTAAGGTATTCAGCCATCTTTCCTGGAAAGTTTCCCCTTCACTGCCATCCATGAGAATGGATGATTCTCTGACTGATTTCCCTCTGCTTCCCAGGCAACCTTTCTTTTTCCCTATGCTGTGATTACTGCTCTCAGTTCTCTTCTCGTATATCCTTTTTTCTGTGATCTTCAGAATTATAGTTGGTTTGTGTTCACATTCATGCTAGAAGGAATAAGTAGTCTACTTAGACACTAGTGAATATAAGATAATTTTTTCTTATTGATGATCCCTACTATCTCTGAATTGTATCAATTCCCTTAGAGTCTATAGATCTCAGAATAGACATTTTTCTAAGACTTACACTTTCTACTGCTTACTAATTGTTACCACCTGCACATCTCATGTCATTGAGGTTACACCATAATTCAACTCACTTGAATGCCAGCCCTTTGCTAGACAGAATACCAAGTACTTTAAATTGTTTTCTTCTGGCCTCCTGAAAGTCTTGTCTCCATTCTAGAGAGTTGGAAATATCTGACTTAAGATGAGGCTTGCCGAAAATCTGAAAGCTCCCTACACGTGGATGCTCAGTCCAAACCTGTCAATCCAACCCAAGAGGCTATAATGTTTTCTCTTCATCTTCTACTCCACTCCCCATCCATCCCAATTCAGTTCCTTACTTAGTGATACATCCATCTAGTGAAACGAAAAATGAAAATCATCCTAAGTTGTTTTTGTTTTACATACACTCTATTTCTTTTTTTTCAGTTTATTCCCTATAAATTTCTAAAAAGAGTTCTACCTCTCCTTCCAACAAGACTGCTGGTTCTTTACCTTAAGTTGTCTCTCTCTAGTATGGAATTTCTCCAGTTCTTCCATTTTTATGTTACTTTAATCCACAACAGTCACCAAGTAAAATTTATACCAAGTTTTGCCTTTCTCCCTTCCTGTTTGAACTCTTAGTAATCCTACATTATGAGAAATACAAAATGCTTTGAAATGTAGCTCCATTTCACCCTATTGCTACTACTTTCTGATGACTTTATTTAATCATGTGCTAACAGGGCCTCTCCTTTTGTACTTTTATAGCTATCAAGTCTTTCTGTCCAGAACTTCTTCACTTCTTATCTAAATGGAAAACTTATTATTTGGCTCCAAGTTCAATCCAAGTATCATTTCTATCAACTGTTTCTAATTCTTTTTCCCACCATAGTGTGTGGTATTAAATTCTCTGTGAGTTTTAGCTATGAACAGGTGTTAGACACCTCAGACACTGATCGGGAGAAATAAAACAAATAACCCATGTAAAAATAATCAATTCAGTATCCTCTGTGATAGCTATACAAATATTGGTTTTTTTAATCCTCCTTCTTTGTGTATCCCCTCAGATAATAATTTCATGTCTGTATCTCCTCTTGGAATTTGAGATTCTTGGAGCAGGGGCTTTGACTTGGTGGCAGAGCTTATCTGGCAAGTGCAAAGTCCAGGTCCTATTCCCATACCACAAAAACTATGTAATAAATACGGAGTGGTAAAGGAATTCATCATTCTTGGGATCGAGACTTGGTATTCTTTTATATATAATGCCCATTTCAGTTCCCAGTACATATTGGATAGTCGATAATTTTTTAAACCTCATTAATGTTAAAATTAGATTGGTAGAATGAAGCAAAACACTTCTAACTGGTTCCTATTTCTCTCCGTTCTTCAGTGGTGATGAGTTCCTCAACTTCCTTCTGAAGTTAAACAAGCAGTGTGGTCATTTAATCACAGCTGTGCAGAATATCATCACTGAGTTGCCTGTAAATTCTCACAAGGTAATTTAGCAAGAGTTGCTCCATGCGAAGTATGGGTGTTGAAGAATGGGCTAGATGGATTCATGATAACTCATTAGGCAGTTCTGATCTGATGAAGTTCTGTTGGTTGGTTAGTATGAATCCCAACACAATAATTTTGTTGGATATTCTTTTCTATGTCTAATCCATTATAAAAACACGTACTTTCATCCTCAAGCAAAGGGGGAATAAGGGAAACCGTAATCTAAATTCAATCTCTATATTGAAATTGTCATTTGTTGTTAATGAGGATCATTTGATCAAATTAAAAAGTGTTAGTATCAAAATGAATGTTATTTAAAAATTATATTGACATAGTTTTTCTTAAGGAAATTTTAAATAGATATTGACTTATAAAAGCAAAGTTATTTATGATTTTGTTTTGCCTGTTTGTCTGGAATGAAAATTTTTAAGCGGACTTATTTTCCTGTGTTAACATATAATACTAGTCTAAGAATGTCACTTTTTAAATTTTTAAAAAACTTATTCATCACAAATCTTGCTAGTATTAATTTCTACATATAAATATATATTTAGGGAATTCATATAGCAAGCTGATTTAACTATTTGTATAAAGTTACTGACTTTTGTTACCAAGATTTATTATGAACAAAATGGTCAATTATATAATTTAATCTTTTAGAATGTCATAATCTTTGTGCATATAAATTGTGAAAATTTATTTCCATTTTTAATGTAACTTCTGGAAATCTCAACAGATAGTACTAGAGTGGGCTTCTCCCAGAAATTTTACTTCAGTTTGTGAAGAACTGGTTAGTAATGTTGAAGATTTGAATGAAGAGGTCTGCAAGCTGAAGGATTTGATTCAGAAGGTATATATTTAACATGAACATGGTGGAAACCTTTCAGAGCAAGATGTTAGACGATGAAGCAGTTTTGACAAGGGTAACAGTAGGACACATGGAGAAATAGTAAAGAACAGTTTCCAAAGGGAGAAATGCACATAAGAAACAGGTACTGTTGGGTGTGAAAGAAGCACGTAAAAAAAAAAGAAGAAGACTATGTGCTTCTTGTGCTTCTGATTAGCAAGCAAACATACCACTAAACACAGCCTTATGCGAAACTGCTTGTACACCCTATAGAATAGTGATACCTTTTGTTAGCAGTTTATTCCAGAATTCTGTGTACCATACAAGGTGTCCTATACAAGGCAGATAAGTTAATAATTGTGCTATGTTTATTTACTAATCTGTGCACTCAGGAGCTGCTTGGGTATAGTTTAGAGGTAGAGTGTTTGCTTAGGCCCTTGGTTCAATCCTCAGCACAAAAAAACGAAAAAGAATTGGAAAGCAATGGAAAATAATTGTAATCATTTATTCACTTGTGAAAGGCAGATATTACACTATTACTTACCTTTAACTGTACAGATGCAAAAAGTCCACATGAAATACTTACTAGTTCTATTAATGAGATAAAATTGGCATTGAAGTATTATTTCTATTGATCAGACTCATCTTTTACAATTTAACTTTTTAGAATGTAGGCATTTTTTATCTGTCTTTACTTTTATAGGAGCAGTATATGTCTAGATTTAAAGGCAGGTTGTTTTTCCCTTTAAAAAAATTATCAGTACAAGGTGCAAGCTACTAAAATAGCAGCCTTTATTGACTCTGGAAAATAAAGGGAAACACTCCAAGTTTCCTAAAAGACTCACTCTGAGTCCCTGTCAATTTAATAAATAAGTTTGATAGCTACAAAACTTTTGAAATACATCTGACTTTTGTAGCTTCAGCATAAGATTCATTTAATATTTTCACCAATATCTTACAAAAGAATTTGAAGGCAAACTTCATGTTCAAGGTAATTTATCATCTCCCTTATTAAAATATATTTAATCAGAAGTCTTTTAAATCCAGAACAAAGTTGTGGAGCAAATTTTGTAATAGTGGAATGAGGGTGCTTTAAATGAGAAAGTAAGAAATGCGCTTCACCTTGTAATAAATCAGTTCCTTTCCAGTGGCAGAGGTGCTTTAGGAGTTGGACTGTGTGTGACAGTCTGCCCAAGCAGGACAGGGCCTGAGTTTGCTGACAGCACACAGATTGTAACACCCTTCATTTTCACTTCCTCCATCTCATCTCAAATGGAAGAAAAGTGGAATTACTTTTATTCAACATGAAGCTCTTCATGAAAATCCATGGAAAAATAGAAAAATTTGTATATGGAGAGTTCCTTGAAAGCATCACTTTAAATGTAGGAAATTCCTGAAAACATACTTTTGTGGCAGGAGTGGATACTAATTTGGGTTTTAAGCTTTTGGCAGCACAAAATTCACTAGTAGGAACTTTTCAAAAAAGTATACGAGTTATCACAGATAAGTGTATTGCAGTAACAAAGAGAGGGTAGGAGAGGTCAAGGCTAGCCTTTAACACCACATCATTCTCTTTCAAACCAACACACTGACAAGTCTTGTTAGGAAGGGTCATCGGTTAATAAAGGAATGGCTGTCTCAGGATTCAGTAAATGGAGCATCAGTGTCAAAAAAGAATCTGTTGCTGAATGAAGCCATTTGGAAGTTAAACCGAGATTACGGTCTTAATGAGATTGGCATCAAAGTTCATTTTTCTAGTATAAATTTGAAATTAATTTTGCAGACTTTTAAATTAAATATTTACACTGTAGAATTTCAAAGTCTTTATTCCTGCTATTGTTGAAAGTATTTCTATCGTCACCCTAGTGCAGGATGTTTCTAGTAAATATCACTCCATGAATGTGTCCAGTTCTTTTTATCTTTTAAATATCTTTTGCTTTCTGCTTATTCTCCTTCTCTTGACCCATTCCAGCAGCTATCTCTCACCTCTTCCCCACCTCCACACCCGCCACCAACACACACACTGGTGGGAGGCTGCTTCACAGAAAATGTCTCTGTGGGGGTTTAGACACAATCTACAAAATCAACTCTCATTGCTGAGAACTGGTTCATGAAGCACTTACACCCTTAGATGCGATTGCTCCTGCAGTAACAATGCACTGCCTTCTGATTTTTACTGAGCTGGTATCGTAGATTTGCCATAAGAATAGATCTGCCTTTTATGGGCTGCCTTTAATACAGAAGGAAATAAATTCCAGTTGTTATTCATTATAGATAAAATAGAAACTTTAAGATGACATGAAAGGAACTTTGTCTCATGACACAAAAAGCACCATTTTAAAGTGTGATAATCTATGAAAGTGTTTGTTATGACTGTAAAAGCGATAATCATCCAGGAAATACACTGGTAAAAGCATATATGTTCACTTTAAATCTGTCTGTCATGGAGTCTTGAATTCTTTCTATCTAAATCCGGTGAATTAATATGAACTTTTTAAATTTTCAGTATCTTGTCTACTAACTCTTGTTTTTCATACTGAAAATCAGATGCAGAATGAACGGGAAAATGATCCAACTCATATCCCATTAGTAGAGGAAGTGTCCACATGGAAGAGTCGAATTTTGAAGAGGTCGGCAGTTACAGTCTGTGGATTTGGGCTGCTGATTTTCATCTGCAAGCTAACTTGCCAGAGAAAATAATTCTAATATTTATCTAAGTTATGTATGTACATCTTATTCAGAGTGTCCTAGCATTACTTTTGATCTTTTATTGTACAGCATAGCTTTATTTCCTTGCCCACACTCCATAGGAAAAATTATGAGAACATAAACAGAGTTTTTCTTTAGAAAGTGACTTCAGTTTGAATTATATAGTTTATTACATTCTTATGTTAATTTCAATCAAGAAAATTATGGATAATTCTTTCATTTAAGCCTGACTAAATCACATGCAGAATAAACATTTGATATTCTTTACATTTGGAGAAAGTGTGCTCACTTGTCATAAAGAAGCTTAAGAGTATTTGTGAAGAGTTCATAAGTTGATATTCCTTTTAGGCCTTATTCCCATCTGTTTTTATATAATAAAGATCATCTTACTGCTTTTTTATTTATATGACTTTGCTAAAGAAATTATGAATTATTAATTAATTATGAAAGTATCAGAGAAGACAAAAGGTAATAGTAAAATGTGAAAATCTTTATAAATTCTTTTTAAAAAGTATTTTACAGTCAGAATAAAAAATCTAGAAGAAGTAAGGCACAAAATACACTAGCATTTTTATGTAAAGTATTTTTGCTGAATATCCTATATATAGTATTTTAGGTATATTATGAAAGCGAATATCTTTTGGTATATAATTTCTTGCCTTTAAAGTGCTTAAAGTTGTATTTTTTCAATTTGAAATACTGACATTCAAATTCTAAAAGTGAAATGTAAAACAGGCAGGTACCATTTAGTAGGTAGTATGGTATCCAAGACTCGGTTGACTTAGTGCTGTACTGGAAACGTCAGTTTTCTGTAGTTAGGGGCTGACAGCAAGCGAAGGGGAAGAAGCTGAGAATGAGAGACGAGCATAAGGACTGTAATGAGCAGCAGTTTCTGCCCATTCCTAATACCAGTGCCACTAGATTCAAACCAGCATTCTGCAGAGGCATCAGTCGTGTGTCATTGGAAGGTAATTACATGGCGAAAGGCACCTAACACTCAACTGTTCCAGCAAACATCCTGTAACATGCATGTTACATGTAATAAGCATGTTGTGATATCTCCTATTTAAGCCAGTTCAAGATATAGACAGAAACATGGGAACTTGTTTTAATAGATGGTGTATCACTCCCAACAAGAAGTTATTTAGTACACATTAATTTTCCTTTTAAAAATAAAGTATGAAAGTGATAGGCATCCTACCTGATTAACCACTTGGTGGTCTTTTATTTCGGTGTACTTTAAGAAGAATGCTCTCTCTTTTGGGGGAGGGGGGTTACCACTGCTTTTTCCTAACAAAATCAAGTTCAGTATTTAGCCCTCAGATGTGAATTTACATGACTTGTTTTCCAGAGTTTATCATAGAATTCTTTACAGTGAAGTACTCTGTCCCAGTGTTCTTCAGATGAGAGGAAATAATTATTATAAATTTAGTGCCAGGCACACATCTTCTAAAAGCCTTATTCCTGTCTTGAAAAATACAGTGTGATTTTCAGATTATAGACTAAAAATAATTAGGGTGTCCTTTTGTACTTATTGAAATTACTTCTCCAGTTAAAGTATCAATAGAATTAATAAATATTTCCTTATGATTTAGAATCAGTTGAAATCTAAAATGTAATTCCCACTCTGATTAGTTGACCTTATGGGCTTAAGGCAGTGGAAATCATTACTCCTGGAGTAGGTAACTACTAAGTGCCTTCTTCAATTACAGAGACAGATGTCATTGGGAATTATTTTAGTCTGAATCAGAAAGTGTCCCTGTTTTTGGAACCAGTTTGGGGATTGTAGCCACTTGCTGAAATGAAGTATCTGAAGAGGATGTACACTTCCCCTCAGTTTGTGGATAAAACACCATGATCAAAAGCAACTTGGGAAACAAAGACTTTATTTCCACTTAGAACTCTCAGGTCACACTCCATCACTGAGGGAAGCCAGGGCAGGACCTGGAGGCAGGAACTGAAGCAGAAGCCAAAAAGGGGTGCTGCTTATTGGCTTGATCCCCATGGCTTGTTCAGCCTGCTTTCTTAGAGCTCTCAGGACCACCAGCCCAGGAGTGCTACCTCCCACGGTGAACTGGGCCCTCCCATATCCATCAATCAAAAAACTGCACCACAGGCTTGCCCACAGTCCATCTGATTTCTTCCAAAATGCCAAAATGACTCCAGCTAATGTCAAGCTAACCAACACCCTTGCTCCTACCTTATTACCTCCATGTCTAAGACAGATGTTTTGTCCCCGGCACATGAGTTACTGGTTCCTTCTGCTCCCTGGCTGCCATAAACAGAGCAGCTTTGCCCTGTCTGCATTCTCAATCGTGGTGTTTTACCTTGCCTCAGGCTGAAAGCAATAGAGCCAAATCTCTGGAACTGTTGGCCAAAAATATTTTGCCCTTTAATTTTTTGCTCAGGTATTTTGTCATAGTCATGGAAATCTAACACAGGAGAGAAAAAAAGAGTTGGAATTGGATATACACCATCTGACCATATGAAGTTCAGAGAAGTTTAGAGAAGGCAAGCTACAAAAAACTCAACAGCAGCAGAGCTTGGCTGGCAGTTTTGGTGGGAGCCAATAAGATCAGATTTGCCGATAAACATGTAAAGAGTAAAGACTGTAAAGGCTTTGCTTACAAGGTTCCACAGGGCAATGAGAACTATATTGTGGATTGCCATTTGTAGTACTTTTGGAAAAGAACTTAACATTTTACCCGTATCCCCAAGACTGGAGCTTAGTTTAATATGGGCTAGTGTGTCTGCTTGAAGCAGTTTCAAGATCACAGTGGACAAGCTGTATAGTACAGATAGCTATGAGAATTGTGAGTGGACAAGCTGTATAGTACAGATAGCTATGAGAATTGTGAGCAGAAAGCCGATGAGAAAGAGTCGAGGTGGGGGGAGTTGTAGGTTGACTGGAAAGGGGCATATAAAGTTGTGGCCAGGTATTTTTGCTGAGAGATTAGTCACCACAGAGAAACCAGAATAGCAGGAAAGAGGAAGCATTGTCCTGGCCCACTACTATAGACTCATGGAAAAGTATCTAAAACTTTGCTTTGAGAATGCAGCGCATGGATGCCCTGCTCACACAGAACTGCCCGGGGTGATTCCAACACACACAGCCCCCCAAATTCAGCCCTCCAGGCCCTCAGACACTTCTGTAGTGATGGCCCAAAGCCCAGCTACTGCCTGAGTGGGTGGCCAAGCTAATCAACATCCATGTGATACTTTGTTTAGAGGCATACAGAATACATGAGCTGCAGGAGCCACCCCTCAGATTTCAAAGGAACTCTGGGAGGCCAAGCAGCATGTGCCAGGATCAGAGTACCTAATGGAAACATGGGAGACTTGTATGTGAAGTCAGGCCTGCAAGGGAGACACCACAAGTCAGAAACCCTAGGAGAAACTGTAGATTGCCACATGGGCTACAGTGAACATAGTCATCAGGAACAAGAACACTTTTTCAGAAGTTTGCTCATGTCCTAATTCTTTCCCAGAGTCCCTTCTCATAATTGGGAGACATCTTCTACCCTTTCTAATTTTAACAGCCACCATTTGCCCCTTGTTGTGCTTATAAAAGTTTCTTTTCTGTTAGTTTTTTTTTTTTTTCAAAGAGCCACCTTTGGGTCATGGTCACTTTTCTCTTGTTCGTATGTTTTCTTATTTCCTTGGTTACTTTAGTCTTTCTTATATACATTCTTGTGCTTGGTTTGGGTTTAATTTGCTCTTTTTCCAGGGTCTTTTCCATGGAAACTTGGTGTTGATTTAGAGCAACTGATAGCTTTTAGCATTGGTACTTGCACAACTTCACAACTTCAAGTCTCCAACTACTCATTTATTTGGGTTCCAGGTGTTTGCATGTTGTAGCTTCATATTTTTAATGAAAGTATTTTTAAACATTATCGAAACATTCTTATGTAAGATTGTTAATCTGATAAGATAGTGAAAATTCTAAGAGTAACTCTAAAACACTCAGTTTTAACATATATATATATATATATATATATATATATACGTGTATGTATTTGTGTGTTGTGTGTTTAGCATATATGTATGTGTGTGCTAAAATATTATATGAGGCTTAGCTAAGTGGTAGGCAAAGAAAAACTCATTTCTAAAGGCTGTCCTGTGTAAATTATTTCAATTAAAGTCTGATTTAAGTGTTAATTCAATGTGATAAAGCGTTTAGAAAACAAAGCCAGCCATGCTTTCAAGTACAAAAATTAAAATTGAGTGTTTTTTTTTTAATGGGAAGTTTTATAGGGCCAGAATTTGTTTGATCTTAACACTACAATGACTGTTAATCTTTGAGAATCTAGATAACCATGATGGCTTCTGTTTTGCACTCCAAGTCCCTCTGTCACTGCCTAATAAATAATAATTTGTGGCTCTGAGGGGGCGGAAATAGGGTGGGGATTCTTTTGTTGGCACATCCACTAGTGAGTAATGCATTCACTTCAAGTGCCAACAAAAATGTTAACTGGACTTAGTGACACATTTGCTAGTTAGTAGAGAAACTAATTCTAAACTGTTTGAGGAGTGCTTTATTTGTCTACCTGTAAATGCAGATTGCCTTATCAGTGCCCTAAACAAAAACGGGCCTGGTTTTTGTTCTGCAGCCTATTTCTATGAAGAATTTTAAGAATGCACCATCTCTGGTCTCACTCCACTAGCTAATGTTTTGATCATTTTCTTTTTTTGTTGTTGTTTTTGTTTTTGTTTGTTTTTGAGACAGTGTTTCTCTGTAGCTTTGGGGCCTGACCTGGAACTAGCTCTTTTTACTGATTTTTATTGAGCTCTTCCATTTTTCTCTGCTCCCCTCCCTGCCTCTTCCCCTCCTCTTCAACCCTCTCCCATTGTGCCCATGCTCCCAATTTACTCAGGAGATCTTGTCTTTTTCTACTTCCCATGTAGATTAGATCTATGTAAGTCTCTCTTAGGGTCCTCATTATTGTCTAGGTTCTCTAGGATCATGAATTGTAGGCTGGTTTGTTTTTTTTGTTTTTTTTTTTTTTGCTTTATGTCTAAAAGCCACTTATGAGTGAGTACATATGATATTTGTCTTTCTGGGTCTGGGTTACCTCACTAAATGTGATGTTTTCTAGATCCATCCATTTGCCCTCAGATTTCAAGATGTCATCATTTTTTCTGCTGTGAAGTATTTTATTTATTTATTTTTTGATTTTTTCAAGACAGGGTTTCTCCGTAGCTCTTTGGTTCCTGTCCTAGAACTAGCTCTTGTAGACCAGGCTGGCATCAAACTCACAGAGATCCGCCTGTCTCTGCCTCTCAAGTGCTGGGATTAAAGGCATGCGCCACCAACGCCCGGCCTGCTATGAAGTACTCCATTGTGTAAATGTACCACATTTTCCTTATCCTTTCTTTGGTCAAGAGACATTTAGGTTGTTTCCAGGTTCTGACTAAGACAAGCAATGCTGCTATGAACTTAGTTGAGCACATGCCCTTGTGGTATGATTGAGCATCCTTTGGTATATACCCAGAAGTGGTATTGCTGGGTCTTGAGGAAGGTTGTTTTCTAATTTCCTGAGAAATTACCATACTGATTTCCAAAGGGGCTGTGCCAGTTTACACTCCCACCAGCAATGCAGGAGTGTTCCCTTTACCCCACAACCTTACCAGCATAAGTTGTCAACAGTTTCTTTGATCTTGGCCATTCTTGGTGTAAGATGGAATCTCAGAGTTGTATTGATTTGCATTTCTCTGATGACTAAGGATGTTGAGCATTTCCTTAAGTGTCTTTCAGCCATTTTAGATTCCTCTGTTGAGAGTTTTCTGTTTAGGTCTGTACTCCATTTTTTTTTAATTTGTTCTTTTGGTGACCAATTTCTTGAGTTTTTTGTATATTTTGGAGATCAGACCTCTGTCCGATGTGGGGTTGGTGAAGATCTTTTCCCATTCTGTAGGCTGCCATTTTGTCTTGTTGACCATGTTTTTTGCTTTACAGAAGTTTTGCAACTTCAGGAGGTCCCATTTATTAATTGTTTCTCTCAATGTCTGTGCTACTAGGGCTATATTTAGGAAGTGGTCTCCTGTGCCAGTTGTGTTCAAGTGTACTTCCCACTTTCTCTTCTGTGAGGTTCAGTGTGGTTGACTTTATGTTGAGATCTTTGATCCATTTGGACTTCACTTTTGTGCATGGTGATAGACATAGATCTGTTTTCATTCTTCTATATTGGAACTAACTCTTATAGACCAGGCTAGCCTTGGTCACAGAGATCCACCTACCTCTGACTCCAGAGTGCTGGGATTAAGGTGTGTACCACCACCACCCAGTTCATCATTTTCTTTTAAATGGCCCTTTAATGACAATTACATGAATTTTCTTCCTTTGTTTTTTTGTTTCTTTCTAACATTTTAGCCTTTTCTTTTTGCAATCTGTGTCTGTTCTTTCATGCTTCTTCACAAGCCCTAATCTGCTGCCGTCCTCTGTATTAACAGGGAGGCAAATCAGAAGAATCCCGAGTCTTAGCCCTGTTGTCACTGCCTTACACCTTTTCTGGGCCTTGCCTTTCTGTCTTTATGATAGATTATCTCTCAAACTAAATGATCCAGAATCATGACATCCTGATAAACAGATTCAGTTTAGAATTCTGAAATCAGACTAGAACCATTAGATTTAATGCTTACACAAGTTGAACCCCTCACAAGTGGTTTTTTGTTGCCCTCACTCTCAGAGACATTACGTTGTGAGATATACTGTTAATACCTGGTTGGTACCCGTATTTCACAGCCTGTAGTAGCCTTTCAACTCATTCAGTTACTGTTTAGGAGGTATAAGTACTATAGCTATGTACATTATACATTTCATAAGCGATCAAAAGACCTAAGTACTATTGCTGTTAGGACAAACCGTAAGATAAGTCTAAAGAATGTAAACTTTAAAAAAAAACAATTTATAAGACTGTTTTAGAGGAGAGAATTGTTTTACTTTTGTCTTGTTATACTAATTTTCCTCAGTGTGGCAATAAATTAGCTTATCTTTCCTCCTGGCAGTAGGACTCAGTTTACAACTCTCTTACAGAACAAAAACAACTTCTTAAACAAAGGGAATTGGCCAAGAGCCTAATGTGAGAACTCTTCTAGGAGAGATGTAGGCCAAATGTAAAGGCAAATTCCCATCACAGATTCAAGGTTTATTCCATTAAACCAATTTGTGGAACTGCATATGCAAAGCTTTCCCTAATGCCAATATAAGGATAATTAAAATAATACAGCAAGAATTTTCAGTGGAAAGCTATATAAACTGCCATATAAGTAACAATATTATAATGAACCACTAAGCTCATGGTAATAATACCATTAACACAGTTTTTCTTCAGCAAGAATGAACTTAAGATACAAACAAAAAAATAGAGTTATGCAAAGGCTTTCCGTTGTTTTCTAGACAGAATAGAAGTGATGGCATAGAAAAATAGAGTGCATTTGTTGTTCTCAGTGAAGCGTCCTGAAGTCAGCACGTACTGTGCCCTCCAAATCACCTTTAGGGATAAAGGAAAGTTCTTACCTATCAGCCAATACTTTGAAAGTTTCCTCCGCTAAAAGGAGCCATGTTGCCAAAACATGTTACATGTCCAGACTAAACAGCATGGGCATAGGGAGGCTGTATGAAGAGAGCAGGGGCTAAGGAAGAGGCTCAGACCATAAAATGCTTACTGACCAAGCATGAATGCCTGAGTCCACATCCCCAGCACCAATGTAAAAGCCTAGGTTCCTTAGTGTGTGCTTGTAATCCCAGTATTAGGGAAGCAGGGCTAAAGGGTTTCACTGGCCCACCAGGTAAAATGGGAGCACTCCAGGCTCAGTAACAGACACTATCTCAATAAATAAGATAGTGCCCTTACTAGCCAGCGTTGATAATGCTGGGAGGTGCCGATACATGCAAACAAAGGAAAAAAGTAATCAACAGTCTCTTCCCAACTGTGAACCCTGTAAGTTACAGTAGCCTTCCTGTAACAAATACTCATTGATATAGTAGTGGCACAAATGCTATTGGAGTAACTAACAACAATTTTTTAAATTGGGTTGAAGCTCACTTCATGGACTGGAACCCATATCTGATAATGTTAATGAGGCCAAGAACCTGAGAGACTAGACAGACCATGGTCCCTTGGAGAAAGATTGCTATGATTATTTTTCTAAGTGAGCCTAGCAATAAGATGACTTCTAAGAACATACTGCTATATCCATAGATCACTCAACTCTCATCAGAGAAGCTTCTTGCAGTAGATGGTAACTAACATGGAGACACAAAACTGGACAGTGTGCAGAGGGAGGGACTTTGGAATCAGCCTAAGTGGGATGTTTGCATTATTCTCCTCCCCTAAAGGCTTGGGATCTGTGCAGAAGAAGGTGGTGGACACCTTTAGGGAAACAACAAAGGGAAAAAAATAAAAATAAGGTGAAGAAGCAATTGAGGAAGAGTTCTAATGTCAACCTTTGTCCTTGACATGAACGCTCCTGCACCCTACACAACAAAGGGAAAAAAATAAAAATAAGGTGCAGAAGCAATTGAGGAAGAGTTCTAGTGTCAACCATTGTCCTTGACATGAACGCTCCTGCACCCTATACAACACACATGATGAATATCAATTAATAAAAATCATTACCTTTAATTCAGCGTGTAGCATCAATCACTTAGCTAATTTAATAAAACCTATATTTGAATAAACATTTAATGAAACCAATACGACTATGAATTAGGTGGATTAAGACTTTTTTTATAATACTTTGTATATAGTGTACACTGAATAAATGGTGGTATATGCAGTTCCTATTGCTATTATAATAAGGCTTTATATGGGGAAATTCTATTCTTCATGAGAAGTCAAAATTGGCAAATTGCCAGAACCAGTATTTTTCATAACAGTGATATATAATAGTAAGGATACTTAAAATCACTTCTCTCTGCTCCTTTTTCTCCTTTCGCCTCTCCTTCGTCTTTCTCTTCTCTCCCCCCATGTGCTGGGAATCAACCCCAAGGCCTGGTATATGCCAGGCTAGAGCTCAACTCCGAGTTGCCAGCCTTGAAAGTCCTTAAGTGCTCTAAACTGGCACATACATCAGAATCCACAAGGCAGCATTCAAAGGTCAGGTGAAGACTAAATTATCTGATAAGGCAATTTCTGTTTCTCTTCTCCAAAAGCTGAGATTTGCCATCAATTGCAGATCTGAAACAGAAAACACTTCTCTGTGAAATCTAAGCCATTTGTGATAGTAGGGCCAGCAAGGTGCACCACAGGTCACCACGTGGCCACCCCACCCCCGTCTGACCTGCCTATTCCCACTCATAAGTTTGTATTCTATCTTCTCTGGTCCTGTCAACAGACCTGTACTCCGCCGCATGCATACTTCTGAAAGAGCGGATGACTGTTTTTCTGCACAAATACCAAGTGTTTGTTACCAGGTATCAGAGTCTCTGTGCTCTGCCCCACTCTGGCACGATTTAGCCAATGAGGAACCCCAGCAAAATAGCCAGTGGACATGTGATCCAGTCATGAATTTGTTCACACGGCTCCCTCTCTGCAAGATTTTTACGTTGTCTGTGTCCCTTCGGTGAGAGGCACAGCTCTTCTCTTGACAGGGCCTTTAAGAATTTTCTCCTTCTGGCTCCCAAGACCCTTCTCTCCTTCCCTTTGCCCCTTTGGGTCTGGGAGTGGTAACAGCTCCTTGGCTCACACCTTCTGAAAATGTCTTTGTAAATCAAACATTCTTGAATTCTCCTGCCATCTGTTTCCAGGTGAGAGCTTGACAGCATTCCTGCTCTATGGTTCTTGGAGGATCTCACATTAATTTACAGGCTCACTAGCAGAGCGTGTGTTCATTACCCTCACAGCATGCCAACTGTTAATATCAATGGACTTAAATTTTATCCTGCCGCCTGCAGTCAGCGAAGGCAGTTTTGTATTTTTCTGCTTCCCAGCGAGATGGAAGTTCTATGTGGCCACAGCCTTCTTCCCCTACACATTGCACATTTTCCCTTCACTTCCATCATCTGAAATGCATTTCTCCTGTCACACTTGGAGAATCCTGCTACTGCTGTGTGTGTGTGTGTGTGTGCATGTGTGTGTGTGTGTGCATGTGTGTGTGCATGTGTGTGTGTGCGTGCGTGTGCGTGTGTATGTGTGCGTGTGTGTGTATATGTGTGTGTGCGTGTGTGTGTGTGCGTGCGCGTGCGTGCGCGTGTGTTTATGTGTGTCACTGTATTGCCCAAGCTGGTCTCAGACTTCTGTTCTTGGTCTCCATAGCTGGCACCCCAGGTGTCTGCACCACTCACTGCTTTTCTTTTGTCTGTGGCAGTCATTGCTGTCCATCCAAACTTTTAAAATATCTACCTATATTGTGTTTTAAAGTTGTACTTTCAGTATTTGTGTTATTAATATATTTTAATATTTCTGTGATGTGAAATGCTGATTTAATTGTACTTATTTCCACATTGTGAGCCACCTTTCACATCAACTGATAGTTTTGTCTGTTAATACTTGCAGGTTTTCTATGTAGAGGTCCACTGTGGACAACAGAAATTTTACCTCTTTCCATTTCTTACACGTATTTCTTTCTTTGCCAGGAAATTTTAGCATTTCAGCCCCCATAGTTAATAATAGTAATTCTAATAGCTGTCCTTGTTTGATTTCTTTGAAGACTACATTTATAGTTCATCATTGAACATGATGGGTTTTTTTTCAACTAGTTAAAATATTTTTCTATTAGATGCATATAAGGAATTTTATATTAATATATACATGCATAGTTTATGTAAATGCTGAGTGTAATCAAGTATTTATTCTGTTTATTTTGAAGTAATCAAATTTTCCCTTTCCTGTGCTTATTCATTAGATTGCATTGACTTTTTTGGATTTTGGATATTGAGATATTCTTGACTTTTTGATTAAGATTTATATATACACTTAATAAGTTGTGCCTTCTATCTATATCTCTAAATATATATCTATATATAATAAATAATTGTATATATTTATTTATATATCTATAAATAAAAGTTAATGCATTATACTTGTCTAGTTTTATTGTTAAGGTAACAATACTTCAGAAAAATTTATTGAGTTTTCTAGTTTCCAAACCTTACAAAACCTGTAGTTATTTTCTTTTTTCCTAATATTAAATGTTTTTGTCTTTTGTTGTTATTTTTCTAGTTGTTTCTTATGAAAACTTGTATGGCTTGCTAATACTTCAAAGAGCATTTGTTTTTGTTGACCTCCTAATGCATCTGTGCTTTTCATTTCATTTATTTATATTCTTTTTTCTACCTTCTGGTGTCCTGGGGTTATTCTTTTTCTAACTTGAGGAAAGGTGTACAACTAATGATTTTACAATGTTTTTGTTTTGTTTTTCTTTTACAATATAAAGATTTAGCACTAACACTTTCATTTGAATATAATTTTCCATTCCATTTTTATCAGTGTTCCATTTAAATTTTATGATTCCTATTATGGATTCTATTCACATCGGGGGTGTATTTAGAAAGATTTTAAAGTCTATTAGTATGCTTTTCAAAAGGTTGTCTTGCAAAAGAATTACCTTAAAATTCATTCTAGATTTGATTGAGTTTTAAAATAAAAATGGGGTTTATATAAAAAGAAAAAACAATTCTAAATTGAATTCAGTGGTGTATGTCTGTAACCCAATCTCCCATGCAAGGCAAAAACCAGAGAGCTGCCAGTGCAAACATAGCCTTTGCTGCATAGCAAGACCAAACCTCAGAAAAACAAAATAGTTATTTCATATTTACTATCATTGTATAGCTTTGTACATAAACAACTTTTTGATAGTATATCATGACCATTTTAAACCTTTGGTATTTTAGCAAATATGACATGAGTGAAACTTAAAAGTTGTTTTTATCTTTCAGTTTACTCTCTCCCAGCTTTACAGAATTTTCATCACGTGAACAAATTCCAGTAATTTAATAGATAATAAACAACTACCACCAAACTATCCCTCATTCCAGAAAGCTCATAGGAGTATGAGACCATTATACACCAGAAGAAAAATTGTCCACTTTGAATTTCTCTCAAAAAAACAATAAGCTACAAATGACTGCTTTTTAAAGCACCTCAGTTTTAGGTTTGTGTGTTACAGAGGGAAAAAAAAAGGAATTAAAGAAAGAAACTAATATAATCATTAATAAGAGAAATGGACTGGGCTAGACTCCCACTAAGGTTATGCATTTATTCTCTTAAATTTTCTGTGAAAGTTTGAGACTGTGATATTAGTAATTTTAAATTATTTATACCATCTAGGTACAAAAGTATCTTTGTCATTATGTGATTCATTTTTGTCTTTTCTAATATTTTGCCTTAAAATCAAATTAATTCTAATTGTTATGTTTTGATCTTGTGTCATTGTGCTTTAATATTTATTTAAATGATGTATAAGTGGCGTTAGAAGAAGTTTATCTGCCTGTCCCTGCCATTAAACAGAGATAGAAAGTTTAGTTCATTTACGTTTATTGTGATTATTGGTATATACATCTGTTTCATCACTTTCTTTAAAGGCTTTTCTCTTTTTCTACCTTCTTTACTGCAGATTTTTGGAAGTTTTGTGGTTCCATCTCTTTTGTCCCTGCTGCCAAGTAAATTTTCATTTTTGTCTAATTATCCTTAAATCATTAACACAATACTAAATAAGCCTAAAAGGAGACAGTTCCTCTCCATTTCCCTTAAAATTACAGGTGAGGAAGCATCAGCTTTATCATTCTCCTCTGGTTCTTCTTAGCATTGGATACTCTGTGGTGTTTTAGGCACCAACACATATATCAGTATCTTCCTCTAAGGAGTACCTGTTTAAGTCTTGTTATAATTGCCCACGTTATAATTACCACGTATTTCTCTTTGTGACCCAAAGTTCTTCTTAAAGATCTTGATAAACATCTTCATTAATATAGAATTAAGTCTGAGTCTTGTATTTTTACTTTCTAATTATTGCAGCTTTATGGGGAGTAAGCTTCCTATCCATAATATAAATCTTCTAAACCGTTTTTTGTTTTGTTTTGTTTTGTTTTCCTTTGGACGTGTCCTGGCTGCTCTAAACCTATTGCATTTGCAAGTCCATCAGCATCAGCAGCTCAGGGACGTCACCTCCACCTGAAAGTCCTTTAGATAATAAGGTCCTGGATACCAAGCCACTATGATATTAGAATAAGATTTCGGTGGACACAAGAAAAAGCCAGTTTGTTTTGTGTGTGGAAAGAATGTGAATTGTTGTGCCAAAGGGAACACTGGGAAGGGTTGTATTTTTTAGAGATAGTGCCTTAATATCTTCTATTGCCACATTCTATTGTTATTTTCCTATCAAAAAACAGATGATATTTCTTGCCCTTTTAAATCTAGACAGGCCCTGTACCGACTTTGATGAGATCCAAACGTAGTTCCTAACTAGCTTGCCAACATTTACATCCTCTTAATTAGTCTTGTGCCAGCCTGTAAGACCGTGATGTGTGGAGGGTCACAGAGCTGCCAGATATATCACCATTAAAGCCGTATGGACCTGCTAGTTTAGCCAGACTCAGGTGAATCTAATCCCAGCTACATCTCTGTGGGAGACCCCCATACATAAAATCATCAAGCCAAGTCTAATCCATAGAACTATGAAAGGTATGTGTATGCTGTAATGAAGCAATAGGTAACTAAACAACTATATATTTTGCCTTTTGTTAATTATCTAGACATAATACATATTTTGACTCATTAAAATATAAATAATTCTGGCCGGGCGGTGGTGGCACACTCCTTTAATCCCAGCACTCGGGAGGCAGAGGCAGGCGGATCTCTGTGAGTTCGAGACCAGCCTGGTCTACAAGAGCTAGT
>NC_022035.1:12868782-12875296 GCF_000317375.1 Microtus ochrogaster | reverse complement strand
GGCGGAAATCCTCAATAAATAAATAAATTAAGAAAAAAAAAACAAAAAAACAAAAAAAAGTAAAATATAAATAATTTTGCTTTATAATGCAGATTTATTCAGTTCAAATATTTCCTAATCTCCCTCGAGACTTCCCCTTTAACTTGGAAATCTCTACATGAATACTGTTTAATTTTCAAGACCAAGAGGTGTTTCTCATTCTCTCTTAAGGAGTTTTCATATAATTCCATTACAATCATGAAACAATCTATGAAAGATTAATTCTCTTAGTTTGTTAATGTTTTATCACCCTACATAGAGTCTATTGGGGAAGGGTTCATATGTACTTGAAAAGACTGAAGTATTCGTTAATCGTCAGCCTAATTCAGTTGATTGCTGGTGCTATTGAATTCTCTGCAGTTTTGTGATTCTTCTGTTTACTTATCAACTACTGAAGTAAAAGCGTTGACATCTCCAATTATAACCGTGTATTAGTGCATTTTTTTCAATTCTGTTAATCTTGCTTCATATATCTTGAAGATCCGTTGTTTACTGTACACACATTTAGGACTGTTTCTTATTGCAGAATGACCTTTAATCATTGTGTTATATTCTCATTATCTGGGTAACTTTTCATATATACACACTTTGATAGTGATAGGTCAATTTAAGTACCCTTTACACTAGATTTGCATCATGTAAATTTTCCTAGCCTCTGTTTGCCTACCTTGGAAAATATAATGCTTGGAAAGAATTTATTGTAGAGAGTATATAAATGGATATTTTGTGTGTTTCTGACACTTCTTGACAATGTTGCCTTTGAGCTATATATATTTTAATTAACCCTTATGTTGGAACTCAAATCTACCATCTTATTATATGATTCTTCTTTGTGCTAATTGTGTTTCAGCCCTGTTTTCCCTTTCTACCACCTTTTGGATCTGAATTTTTGCATTAAGTTGCTATATTTTTGAGTTTGTGTAGTATTTAGGTAGTTAGTATGGGGAAAGTGTCATGTGTACTAACTTACTGCTGTGAGTTTGGAGTCAACATCTTACCATTTTTAAAGCAGAATGCAGGACCTTGTCACCATGTCAGTTCATTATCCCTTCCTCTTTAAATAGTTACGTTTCATGCATTACGTCTGCACACAACATTAAACGTGTCTGACACTGTTATAATTTGTGCTTCTACCTTTCGACATCTTGATTGGCTGGCATTGCTGTGCATACAGATTGCTGTGGTACGTGTGTAGAGGCCCGGGGACAACTTTCCAGAGCCGGTTCTTGCCCTCACCTTGCTTTTGAGGCAGGGTTTCTCTTCCTCCTACCACTGCCTTCCACTCTCTCCATCAGGCTAGCTGGCCTACAGGTTTCTGAGCAATTCTCCTGTCTCCTATCTCACTATAGGAGTGCTGAGATTACAGCAGCATGCCACTACCATGACATCAGGACTTTTATGTAGGTTCCAGGGATCAAACTCAGGTCATCGGTCAGGGCTTTTACTGGCTAAGCTTCTCCCTGTTAACATATATTAAAGATCTGGAAAAGGCTAGTGAGCTCCATTATATGTACACAGACAGATATCATTTCTCTTGCTTTCCCTTCATCCAAATTGCTTTTTATTTCTTATATTTGGTGTGTGTGTGTGTGTGTGTGTGTGTGTGTGTGTGTGTGTGTGTTCGTGCATGTGTGTTCATGCATGGGTTCTTGGGTTCTTGTGCACTCACCTGTACATGCACATTGTATATGCACAAGAGTATGCATATATATAAGGACCAGAGGCTGGTGATGAGGATTTCTTCATCAATCACAGTCCAACTTACTTTCTGAAATAGGTCCCTCACTGAACATGGAGCTCTCCAATGCAGCTAGGCAGGTGGACAAGCGGGACCCAGGGATCTTGCCACTACCATAATTACATGTATGACTACTTTTCCTGGATTTTTAAATGAGTTTAAGAATCTGAAGTCAAATTCCTCATGTTTGCACAGTAAGCAATTTACCAACTGAGACATCTCAAGTCAGGTTCTTTTTGCAACCTTTCGATTCTGCTTGCAGAATCACTTTAGCAATAGTTCTCACATGGGTTTCTGACAATGAATTCTCCTTGTTTTCCCTTCCTGCCTATCTGTGTATTTGACTTTTATTCACGAAGAATATTTCCACTGGATATAGAACTCTAGGCTGATGATTCTCGTTATTTTATACAATGTCCTTCCTATTTCCTCACCCTTTGTCATTTATGAGAAATCTGAAGTCATTCACACTGTCGTTTCCATTTTCTCTTCATAATAATGGGTAATAATAAAATATTTGTCATTGCCATTTGTCAGAATTTTTACATTGTATTGTATTTTTATAGATCTATCTTTCGGTTTCTTCTGTCTTTTCAATGTTGTGATTTTACCTATCTGGTGAAATAGGTATTTCAGTGACTATATTTTTCAATTATAAGATTTGTCTGGTTCCTCTTTACAATTTATGGTTCTCGCTGGAACTTTCTCTCTACCTTGTCTGTTTGGGCTGTAGCGCAAACTCTTCTCTCCTTCATTAACAAAGACTCCTGCTTTTCTTGGGGATTTTTTTTTTTGCCTACACCCCCAAGGGGTGATCTTCAGCAGGAAAAAAAGCAAGACATTCATGAGATAGTTGTAAGGATCATATCATGTGTTTTCCTTTCTCTGAGGGGTCCACTGTGTGCTGCTCCCAATGCCAGGAGAGATAGATATCTCATAGTTTTGTCCAGATGTGTACTTCTCTTCTGTATAAAACATCAGGTACCTGTTACTCGCTTGGGCTTAGAAGCAAGTCTTTGTTATCATTGGTTGAAATGCACACTGGGACTTAAATGATTTTTCCTTTGGTTAAGAAATGGTTATGGGGGCTAGAGATGTGGTTCAGTGTTTAAGGCACTTGCTGCTCTTCCCAAAGACCAGAGTTTAGCTCCCAGCATCAATGCCAGGTGGCTCATAATTGTACCTCCAGTTCCAGGCGATCTGACCTTCTGGCCTCTGAGGCTTCCTACAGCTGTGTGCAATACCCACGTGCAGGCAAACACACACGTAATTTAAAATAACAAAAATAAAATAAATCTTTTTTTTTAAAAAGCAAGTGGTTGTATTGGAGATCACTGCCTCAAGAAATAACTCAGACTGAAAGTCAAATGAGTATGAAGTTGAAGAAGTAATTTCATTTTCAAAGGGTGGAGATGGTCTGGGAGTAAATTCGTTCTCTTCTCTGCCCTGGGAGATTAGACAAACAATGGCTCTAACTAAGAAAATAGACTGACTCATTTGGCTAAGACGCCATACTGAAGTTATAAGCAGACTCACATTCATCTTTTTTTAATTGGGGTGGAAACAACTGGATTCTGTATATTGTAGTAAATTTTATGGTCATTTCTGATATTTCTTATTGAAGAAAACTCAAACATTTAAGTTGATAAATATAAAAAGGATGCTTGTCAACCCCTGCCGTACCTAGTGTAACCTGTGAAACTGACCCTGCCATTGGCTAACTCTTCTTTCTTTGGTCATTTCTGATGATGACAGAAAGGCTTGCCTCTCCTCCTGCTTGCTTTGGGCATTTCCCAACTACCTGTCCAAGAGCATTTAAGAGACTAATTGCTCACAAGCAGGAAGGTAGGAAGTGAAGCTGTGTGAGGCTATGTAATGGGTCCTCAGTGGCTAGGGGTGGAGCAGGGAGAGAAGTGGAGTCAGATCTGGAAGAGAGCTGTCATCATCATCGCTTCCAGACTGCCTCCAGACAGGTCAGGAGGGGTGTTTGGGTGGACCTTTTTCACATCTGGGTTTAGCCTCTCTTGAACTTTTTTAGCCTTTTGCCTTTGACCAAAACTGGTTTGTATTCTGCAAGGCATGTGGCGCTTCCTCGTGTTCCTCCCAGGAAACTCTGTGGGGAGGATTTAATTGGCTCTGAGGATGGATGGGCCATCCCTTTTCTAGGAGGCCTGTTTCAGGTTTAGGTCATTCCATTGGCCTCACCATCAACCGAAGGGCAGGTCTGCCGGCCATATAATTCCCTGGGTGGAGAGGAAAGGGTCCTAAACTGATAGTCACACTCCACGTGTTCCTAACAGCCCCTGAACTATGAGGACAAAATGTGCTGGGTGGGACCTGTGAGCTGGAGTTTCAAAAGCAGTTAACGTTTTCATTGTCATGTAACCTGCCTACCTTCCCGAAAGTCACACGTATTGCCTGCTTTGATTCACTGCTGGAAGTGAACTTCAGTACTTCCAGAAACTGAGACCATGGCGAGTGGAGATAAATCTTAGCTTGTCCCTCTGCTTCCCTCAGAAAGAAGGCTGGTGACCATAAATTGAGGTGTACGTGGTAATGCCATTGGGAGTGATCCCAGCCCTCCCCTGCCAACGTGCGCACTCCTCCTAAACCTCAGAACAGCAGCACACCCCCTCCCTCGCCTAGCGAAGACGAAGCAGAACTTCCCCTGGGTCGCAGCCCAGTGATACGGAGCAGCTCTGGCGCGGAGCCCTGCTCTTCCCGAGTCGTGGGTGGCGCGGTGCTTGTTTCCCTCCCCTCCCTTTCCGGACCCAAAAGGGGATGTATCTGGGTCAGCCTGGGAGGGGCCGGACCTGCCACGGACAGCGAGGGGGAAGGGGGTGGGCGATGACAGCATCTTTCAGGTTTTTGGCATCTCTGGGCTGTGCCTCGTCCAGCCTCTCACCGCTCCGTGCTGGGCGATAGCTGACGTTCTGGAGGATCCCGGCCCAAGAGGTGGGCGATGTGGGTAGGGAGTCCTTCCTATCAACATTCGTGCCCTACACACAATGACCATACAACCCCTTTATACTCCCTATTCCCAGGGCACGCTCCTGGGTGGTGGCGGTGGTACCCCCGCCCCAGGAAAAGAGCAATGGAACAGTTCATGGTCGCTGTGAGTTCCTGGTCTTTCTTTCCGGTGATAAACCTCGAGGCTACAAGCCAGTTGCTGTTCAAGATGTTCCACCCTCGGGCCCAAGCCCCGACTCTACTCCATGGGGACCGGGGTCTAAGATCGAGCTAGCGTCACTGTACGTTGGCCAGACGCACAGGTTGGGCACCCTGGCTGGAGAGATGTAATCCAAGCCAGGGAGCAGACACCTGGATGCCTAGGAGCCCCTCTGTGATCTATTGCACTCCCTCGACAGCGCTGGGAGAAGCTGGGTGCGCAAAAGCCGCACCTTCCCAGGGGCGCTTAGGCTGAAACTGTTCCGTGAGATCTTCTGGGTCCCATCTCCTCTCCTCCACTCTCTTCGTGTATGGAACACAGGAATCAAGGCCAAAGGTCTTCATTTCCGAGGCCTAGGCTCTCCGTTCTCAGCCTAGCCCACTGAGACACAGCAGACCCCAATTCCCATGAGTCCTGCCTCCCAGTATTGAAACAATGAGTTGAAAATCATTTTTGGTTTTCTTGAATCCAGGGCACAATTCTTTCCTCCTCATGCCCCCCCCCCCCCCCGCTGTCTCCGAAGGCTGCATGATCAGGGATTTCAAGCTAGCCTTGCCAAAGCGGAGTCTATGTTCCGGAGGTGGCCCTAGCCCATTGAAGCTCTTTGGCTAAGAACTTCCCCCAAAGGTGCCTTTGCCTCAATGACGCTCGGGGTAACCCCGAGGTTTGCCAACCTCCTCTACCCCTCCTCACCCGGAGGTATCTCTTGCCATCGTTTCTCCCACTCCTCTATAAAACCGGGTGCCCCCCACGCCCCGCCCGGCGCAGCGCCCCCTTCCTTGGCTGCGCCTGGAGGGGAACCGAAAGGACAGGGTGCGCGGGAGGCACGCAGAGCTTGGGGCTGCCAGTGCTCGCATCGCCTGGGGAATTGGCTGTGGGCGAGGCAGTCCAGGCTGCCCTTTATCGCTCGCTGGGCTCGTCTTTTGAAACTTTATCAGTGAGTCTCACCACTAGCCGCAGACGCGAGCGGCGGGGGGGCGGGGGCGCAGAGGCGCCGGCAGCCGTGACGAGGCGCTCCCGGAGCTGAGCGCTTCTGCTCCGGGCACGCATGGCGCCCGCACACGGAGTCTGACCTGATGTAGACGCAAGGGGGTTAATATGAACGTCCCTCTCGGTGGAATCTGGCTCTGGCTCCCTCTGCTCTTGACCTGGCACACCCCTGAGGTCAGCTCTTCATGGTGGTAAGTCCACGCATATGGGCGCGGTGCTGATGGATTTTTGGAGATGGAAGGGGGTACCCTACTGGTCACATAGACCCTCCCTGGCTGTTGCCCAGTCCTGGTAGTTGTGAATTCTGGAGCAACACGGTATTTTCAGAGCATCTTGAGCCTAACCCCTTTGCTTTTCTCCAAAACCCAGTTTAGCTTTGACAACTCCAAAAACATCCCCATGCCCCACAAATGAGAGCTCTAATGTTTGGATGTTTGGATCCAGCTGAATGACAGCAAAAGCAGCCAATATCTTATTCCGCTGAGAAATGTGCTAGCCTGGTCTCCAACTGTAGTAGAGACGGTGTGTGTGTGTGTGTGTGTGTGTGTGTGTGTGTGTGTGTGTGTGTGTGTGTGTGT
>NC_022035.1:12858905-12868682 GCF_000317375.1 Microtus ochrogaster | reverse complement strand
TGTGTGTGTGTGTGTGTGTGTGTGTGTGTGTGTGTGTGTGTGTGTGTGTGTGTGTTCACCTTGAAAACGACAACAGCCACCACCCACCCCAACATCCTCAAAAAAAAAAAAAAAAACTGCCTCAAGATAAATCAGTCCAGGCAGTTGGAGTTGTAGTACCTGAAGCCTGGAATTTTGTATTATTTCCCTTCCTTCCACATTTCTGGTCCTTCACCCCAACAAGGCAGCCCTCCAGGTAGGAACTATTACTTTGATGCAAAACTACTAGATCTGAGGTACCCAAGATGTTAGCCTACTCGAAACTGTCTTCCTAAAGCGTAACTAGGCTGCTGTCTTTGTATGCTGATCTATCGTTTATTTTGTGTAGTCTCTGCCTATGCAGAAATCATCTCCACCTCTCAACTTTATGACCTTGCAAAGAGATGGAGTTGAGAGCTCTGTAACTTTCTTGTACATAGACTACCGGGGTAGATATTAAAGTTCAGAAAGATTGGCTATCCCCCACACACATCTTTTTGTATTGGACAACTGTAAGACTCTCAGCTAAAGTCAGTGACTATTTACACATCCAAGTGCCTGAGAGAAACAGCAAATCACTCAAATCACTGCTGCTAATGGGGCAGGGGGAGGGCGTGAAAGCTCCTTCCTAAGGGAGTTGAACAGGGAGGCCTTTAGCCTTTCCTTTGCTAACACAGGACCAAAGAAGAATTTATCAGATTGACCATTCTTTCAATAAAAGGATTATTTCTGTTTCCATCTGTGTAGAAATATTATTCGTTGCTCCAGCATTTTGTCACATTGTCTCTCAGCTGTCACAGCTGTAATGATTTTATGATCATATAAAATAATGGCACTATAAGAAGAAGCTATTCCCCTTGTTTGATCACTTCAAAAGACCCCTGTGGCAGCTTGAGTTATCCAAAAGGTACCTTTCAAAACGTTTCACGACTAATGGAGAACATCTGCCCAGAGATAACGATGCAATTTTTTGTTAAAGTTTCTTTTTGGAAAGTATTTTATGGTGCTATCGGACTGATTCTTCCAAATATTTAGTGCTCTTGATAACAATAGAAGGATTTTTTCCCCCCAAAAAAAGTTTCTATAAGCACCAAAAAGAGCTAGAAAATAAAACCATTTTAAGGACCCTTTAGTGTGGGAAGAATGCCATGTTTGTAAGAAAAACGCAGCCTAGGGGTCCCAGCAGGTGCTAATGGGATCGATGCTGGCAGTTTTGAAGACATTTAGGTCAAACAAATGGGAGTGAGGAACTTCTAAAGGTCAGCTTCCTCCAAAGCCAAAAGCAGACATATGGCAGTCCCTGAGAGCAGTTTTTTGAAATTCTTTCTGTGTTCTCCTAAACACACTGCCCCCCCCCCCTTCAAGCCCTGGTCTTCACAGTGCTACTACCTCCACTTCCCTTTCCAAAGCATCATTTGGTGGCCCCAAATCCAGGAGATAGCCGGCACTCTATTTGGAAGTAGCTTTGATCAGGTCATTGGTCATTGTTCCCTTGCCTGGCTTCTGCACTGAATGGAAATTAAATACCCCTTGCCTGCTAGTGCTAGCGGGGGGGGGGGGGGGGGAGTAATTGGTACTCAAACGGTGCTTTGGATGCTGGCCTCCTGGGGAACACCAAGCTCCCTTCACATCACTTTTGCCTTTCTGTTGGTTTCTCACAGGTACATGAGAGCTACAAGTGGCTCCTCTAGGGTGATGTGTGACAATGTGCCAGGCCTGGTGAGCCGCCAGCGGCAGCTGTGCCACCGACACCCAGACGTGATGCGCGCTATTGGCCTGGGTGTGGCTGAGTGGACAGCGGAGTGCCAGCACCAGTTCCGCCAGCACCGCTGGAACTGCAATACCCTGGACAGAGACCACAGCCTCTTTGGCCGGGTCCTACTTCGAAGTGAGTCTCCTGCCTTCACCCAACTCCCTGCACCAGTGCTCAAAGCCCCTGTGTGTGATTAGTGACATTCTGTTCAGTGAGTTTGTGCTTTGGGATAGCATCATCTCATTCCAGAGATGAGAGCTGTAGCAGTCAAGGAACTATCTCAAGTCTATGTGTCTTTGGTGGAGCAGGTTGACAGACCACGGGCTGAGGGATTGCAGGCTAGTCTCCTTCCACGCTTGGCTCTGTCCATCACTTCAAAACTGCATGAACATTTGGGATCAAAATTTGTCTTTGGAGACAAAAAAGCAACCACAGAACTCTTTTGACTTTTTTTTTTTTTAAAAAAAATGTCTTTCTGAGGCTGGAGCCTTTCAGAAATCAAGGTAGTGTGTTCAAACTCTTGATCATCCAAAGACTATCATTATTACTTAAGATAACTATGAAAATTTTGTGAGGAGAGACAAATCTTACCTTATCACCTTCACCTTTGACCTCTTGTTTGACTAACCACGTCAGAGTCACTCTGTGTCTACTTAACACTGTTTTCCATAGAATGTAAATTCCTCAAGGGCAGAGACTAGCCTGGATTCCTTTTTTCCACTTTGATGGGTGCCTGTGCTTTGTAGGTCCCATTTCATTCACTTGCTACATGAATGACTAGGCAAACCTGTAGTGAGAACCTATTGCTTTTCCAGCTACGTTTTTAGGTAGCAAGAATATTTATGAATGAAGACTAAGGACCCTGAATGCAGAGATTTCTTTTTCTCTTAGAGGGATATTTAATTACTGTTTTCTAATTGATACAAGGGGGTCTTTAAATGTCTGATTTTTGAAAGTAACTCAAAGCCAGTGATATATTCTCATATGGTCGGAGAAAATAAATTAAAGTCAAGTTTTACTTTCAAATAACATTCATCCACTAGGCTGGCAGGAGGAGCATCCTTCAAGAAATAACCCTGCCCATTTGTTAGTTGGAAGTCTGACTAGAAATACAACAGTTTATGTGGAAAGACAGAAACAGAGAACTTCACACTTGTTTTTGCCCACCCCACTCCCTCCCATTCCCAAGAAAATCATCCAGCCTGTGCACTTGGTAATGCTTACCAGAGGGTGTTTCTATCATGTCATCATCGTAGCCCTAGGCTTTTATGAGGCCAAATGCATAAATGAATGTCTCTAAAATCCCCCAAGGGCGTAGTACTCTCCCTCTTAGAGTATCCCTAAAGTTAATTTACTGTGATACTCTGCAATTTTATTCTCTAGTTTAAGAACTATATTCTTAAGCATTCCTTTTGGAGTTTCGATATGACATCGCAAATTTTTGACAGGATAATCGCAAATGTCAGCCTCATGGAATTTTAAGACTTCACCTAGATTAGTTCACCAGTAAATCAATTAGTGCTGGCCCTTGTCAAAGAGAGTTTGCAAATATCCATCCCAAGTCATCACAGGCTGTATTTTCCCTGATTAAAATAGATCAAGAGTTTCCAGTGATTTAAATGAGAGGAACTTCCCATTTATACGGGATAAACCTGTAGACCTCTTACGTTTTTTTGCTTATGGGGGGGGGGGTGAAAAAAAAACAGTCTTTAAATCACAAATGAAAAGAAGTTATTTAAGTTTTTAAAATATTATTACGGGGCAGGGAGGCCTGTGGAGGTGGGAGACAAGTTTAAAACTAGTTTCTTTCTTTGTTTCCACTGTGTGGTCCTGAGAGTCAACTCAGCTTTTTCTTGCTGAGCCATGACACTGGCCTAAAAGGAAGCAGCTTCAACAAATGTTCCAAAAGATGGCATCTCTGCCAAAGCTGAGGGTCAGTTCATAGAACACTTTGCAGAGTCACCCAGAGGGAAGAGATTGTAATGGGAGAAAGCTGAACCCATTGACTTGGTCCAAGGCCTCTTTGACTTGACCTCAGGTAAACAAGGACTTCCTACTGGGACTTCCTACAGACAATGCTGAGCCCTTTGCCAAGGTGCTCAAAACTTAAAACCCTCAAAGCAGCCCAGGATTTGTTTCCACTCTTCACAGCAGGCCAGCTTCTTCTCAGTTCCCTGCAACTGTCACTGGCGATTTTGCATTGGTTTGCGGAAGGCTGAATTTGGCCTACAACAGCTTATCCTGGAAATAATCATGAAATTCCAATGAAGTAATCCACAGACTTCTCACAGTTAATTACTTAGAGGGGCATTTCAATCTACAGTTGCGAAGAACTCTCTGTTAGAAACCTAAATGTCCTTTTAGGTGATCTAGGAAGACGAAGGGTAGCACCGCTGTAAGGAGATGATTATGCTACTAAAATCTCCCCTGATTACAGAGACGTGGAGAGCAATTGCCTCATGTGCCCAGAGACCTGAGTAAAATAGAATGAATTTTATTTAAAACATTTGGAATTTACCGTTCACAGGTAGTGAAAAACCCAAAAATAGTCTTTTAAGTAGATACCTCGGAAATTTTAGAATGGGCTTTAAAAACAAAAAGGGATTAGGAAGGTTCATCCTTGTAAGTTTCAAGAGGGAAAAGACAAAAGAAAACAAGGACAGTAAAGATAGGATACAAGAAAGCATTTTAACCCGAATAAACCCCGACTACATGCCCAGGACTGCTCGATGCGTTTCAGCCCTCAAAAGATAGCAACACACCAGGGGACATCCATGTTACCATTTAGATGAGCGCTTTATTCCAGTTGTGCTGGGCTAAAGAAGAATCAGGGTTTCTAAGAAACCCATGACCAAATTCTGTTTTGTTACAAGGCCAGATCCCAAAACATGCTACTGTTTCACACACAGCCTTTTAGCGAATCATCTAAAACACTTAACTGAAAACATCTTCACTCCATGTCTACACGAACCCACAACATCTGGAGGTAAAACAAAACGTGATGTGGCGATACCTAGACATTACTGAATATGTTTAACTGATAACATATATTTAGAGAGATGATGTTTTCTTCGGGAAATTATTCTTGAATTATAGAAAATTACCATTTTTTTTTGGTTGAGTCAATATGTTAATGTGCTTGTTTAGCTATCACTTGAGAATGAATTTTGGGCCTTAAAAACCTCTACAGCTTTTAAAATACTGTGAGTTCCTAACATTCTATGATGCACATCTTCCATGCTTTTCCTCACTTACAAAATTTCTTACTCAAACTATAAGATTAGTGGCTAACACATTAAGCATGTGGGATTATTTCCTACATATGATATCTGTAAATATGGACACTGAACTTCAAATCCCAAACTAGACTTTCAGTGATAAAAACAGACAACTATCAGCAAGGAATTTTTCAAAACTATAAAAACAGATATATAATGAAAGTGTTGCTTATCTAAAAGTAGACAAAATCAAGCCAGATTAGTCGCCACCTCTCTGTTCCTGTTTACCTATGTGGGAGCCGGAGAGCATAAGCTGAAACTTTTGAAAGCGTTCCTGGGAGCTCACAATCCTCTGTCTGGAGTACTGCTTGCTACCCGTGACAAATACTCATCTAAGTGATTATCCCTGAAAATAACCGATTCCCTTTTCCGATGGTTAGAGTTTGGGGTGGAGATATTCCTAAAAGGCTTGGGTAAGTGCCACCTAATATGGTGTAGATTTGAGTCCCTGGTTTTTAATAATGAGACAAGCAATGCAAATTTTGCAAACGATGCCCAGTAACCTGTAGCGCCAACTGACAAGTGGAAATGAGCAAGGTTTCAGTGTGAAAAAGTGGTCTGTTCTCCCAGCTGGTGTGGTTCAAAGAGTCACACTGCTCTTGACAGATTGAACCACTGAATGGTTCTCTGCTTTCCGCCTTGCCTTGGCATTAGCTTATCCAGCCTCTATTTTGATTGTTAATATATTTGCTGCAGCAGCCATTAATAAAAAGCTATGCTAATAACAATGAAATACAGTTCCACTTGAAAAATGAGGTGCACGCAGACCCCCAAAGAGCCTTATATCTGTCACTCTACCACAACACTGTGTTATGAGTTACTACAGATTATTAAAATAATTTAATGTAGTTATTGCCCTGAAATATGTACCTCTCGGCCTGCAAGTGAAAGTAGGGCTGCTCTCTAATAAAGAACAAGTCTACTAAAGCCCCCAAAGGGTTCTTGCCCAAGTCTAATTATAGCTGGTAAATTTGTTTCTTTTCAGAAAAACCAAGGGAAAAGCTTTTCACTGTCTTTGACCCGATACCAGTGTTTAGTGCAGGTGTTCCAGAAGAAAGGGAAATCACCTTAGTAGTTAGACACAGTATGCAACCCAAGGATATTGCATATCGCCTTCAACAATCTTCCAATTACTTGTGAGAGTTGATGGCAAGCCAGCTCTCCCAGGTTAATGCCAGGAGCTGGTGGCTGCCTGAATTCTCTTCCCACTCTAGCGCCAAGATGTCCTTGATGTCAGTATTTCACTGTCTGTAGGTTAAATTTGCCTTAATATCTTCGGTAATGCCGAGAGATGTGGGAGGGTGTTTGTTTGCTCTGGCCTCCATGTCTTGGGTTCAAGCAGTCTTCCACCCCAGCCTCTGGAGGAGCCAACACTATAGTCATGCGCAACAGTATCTGTCTTGACAGTTTTTTTCCAAGCTGTGATGACTTCTAAACCATACCATGGAATGAATGATAGAGTTGTAGAATCCAGACTGTTTTATAGAAGGAGAAACGAAGTGACTCGTGCCGGTCCTAATCTTATGGGACATCTAGGGTTTGGGGTGAATGTGACTTGCTGAAACCAGGAGCAAGGCTATTTTTTTTTTTTTTATCTTTTCTACTCTGTCTTTGGACATTAGATATTTAAATGCATCAAAGCCTACTTTAAGTGCAAGTGATTCATATAAAAGAAATAGCCTCAGATCTCGAAAAGAATCCTCGAACACCATAGGAGATGCACCATGTGACAGCAAAGTGGAAGACTTTAAGAGACGCTCTCTGACCACTTTTAAGAAAAGCATTTTTGTTTCAGGTAGTCGGGAATCTGCCTTTGTTTACGCCATCTCCTCAGCTGGAGTTGTATTTGCCATCACCAGGGCCTGTAGCCAAGGAGAATTAAAGTCCTGTTCCTGCGACCCGAAGAAGAAAGGAAGTGCCAAGGACAGCAAAGGCACCTTTGACTGGGGTGGCTGCAGCGACAACATTGACTATGGGATCAAGTTCGCCCGGGCCTTTGTAGACGCCAAGGAAAGGAAAGGGAAGGATGCCCGAGCCTTGATGAACCTTCACAACAACAGAGCCGGAAGGAAGGTAGGAACCACTCTCCTGCTCATTTGAGGGCTCTGTGGCGCTGGGACTCATTGAGACAGAGCTTACCTTCAGATTCCCTGGAGCTGACTAAATGCTGTGTAGACACAGCTTCCTTCCCGCTGTACCCCCAGCCCAGGGCCACTTGTCCTAAAGAGTACCACCAACTGGGCTGAGACATCCCACCCATGCCCTGCCTTCTTTCCCACAGCTGAGGTCAAGGAGTCCACCCCATTGCTATGAACACTGGAGCGAATCAAGTATTTTATGATCCCTCTGGATAATGTGGAGGAGTCCAGGCAGGAGGTATCATCTGCCAGCCAGATAGTTCTTCATCCTGAATAGCAATAGAATATTGAATACTTGTAGGGTGCACCAATACCCAGAGCATCTTCTCCTAGATATTCCATGAAAGCAGTTCACCAAGCCTGGCGAGATGGTGTCTCCTGAGTGGCTTCTTTGGAAGCCAGACCCAGTATTAACTATCAAGCCTCCCCCACTTTTTATGCTACCGGCTGAATAAGAGAGCCAAAGAAACACCCTTTTCCTTTCATCCTGATGAACCTCCTGGTCCATAGGAATCTAGTCTGCAAGGGCCTTTCAAATACCCATTTGGTGCATAAGGAAAGTGAAGCCTCGAAGGTTCTCACCAGGAATTGGTCAGAGGTCAGGACTAGAACTCAGGCACTTCAGCCTAGTATCAAACCACATCAGTGCCCGTGGTCAAGGCATTAACGAGGTAGGACGGCTCAGATGGCATCTTGGCCAGACCAACAAGAGAACCAGAATGTTGTTATCTCTGCCTTTGGTCATAAAGTGGAAACTGGCTGAGATAAACAAATATTTGGTCTAAACCACTAAAAGATAATCTAATTGCCAAAAGAAACAGCTGCAATTTGTCTTTTGTCAATAAAACATGAAATATGCCTGATATTAATTTGTAAAACAAAAAAAAAAAAGATAAGCAAAAAAGTGGAAGGTGTGGAGGAGGGACTGATAGGCAAAAAAGCACAGGAAAAGCATAGAACAGAACTGTTTGGATGAAATCCCCTTACTGCGCTCCTGAAAAGAGCAAACCTCATTTCAAAGAAGTCGAAGAAAGGGACTCTCACTCCGCACTTGAAATAGGACGAGTGTGGCCCGAGCTGTTTACAAACAGTGCCTGTTTTGAACTTAAACATTAACATTCTTCATTCGCGTGAAGCTGCGGACTTATAGTGACCAGTGCCAAGAGTATAGGCTGGGGTTGTGCAATCCTCCAATTGGGAACTGCTGTTTGCGCAATGATTTAGATAAAAATAATCTATACTGGCCTTTGTTTGGACACTGCTTAGGCGCGTGTACGTTGTAAAGCGTGGTGTCTTGGATAGGAGCGCACTGCTTAATTATGATGGGGCATTTTAACTGCATCTCTCTATTTGGAAAGATAGGCAACATTGTATCCAAAAGAGTGTAACATAAAATATATGTTAAGCTTTTCTAATAGCTCATTAGACACTGAATCTTCAAAATGATAGATCTTAGCTATTCTGTACCGGGTCCTACATAAACAAGTGTTTTAATGTAAATCACGTGATTGCTCACTGCACAGAGGTGAACAGCTGTCAGGCCTCAGATGTTCTCCTGCCTACTCCACAGAACTTAGGAGGCTCCTTTTGATTGGAATAAAAGTGCACACACTGACTTTTTAAAATGTGGCTTTAATTAATGGTGGGTGGGCAGATTTTTTTTCCAAGGAGATGCATGATGTCAGTGAATATGAACTTTAATGAGAGTAAATGTATCGAGATAAACATGCGTCTCTAATTCTCTTCTTGCGGTCATTAGGCCCCCGGTACCAACTCCCCCTTCTCACCAGCAGAAGGTCTGTGGGATCAAAATGAGAACAGGCTGAGCTCGTGTTTGAAGGCAGCCTCCTGAGCTAAGTTTCCAACTGGCCCAGCTCTAGAAAATCTCAGCCCCCCAGGACTGACAGCAACATCAGTCAGGAGTCTTCCTCTGTGACTTTTTAGTGCTTTCCAAATTGTCTGATAAGAACACCATCTACTTTTTAAACTGAGAGTATTGTGGTGTGTGGGGGAGGGGCAGTAATATATTCTATTTGAAAGAAAAGTCATCTGTTCTGAGATATATCTGTTTAGTCAATGCTAAGTCACAACTCAACACTGCCATCCACATAAGACCTCAATTTCCCCCAATAACTACAGTTAATTAATTTATTATGACAGCTGGTTAGAGCACCCTCATGTGTTTCTCTTCTGTAATACCATCTAAGTCTGTATTATTTTTTCTAACCATTTTCAAAAGACTTTATATTATTTTTCTGCTTTCATGTTCACTTGAAGTTTGTCTTTCATTGACTCTAGTTTTCTGGTTCCAAATAGAATTAGGAAGTAAGTTCAACTGGTTCTAGAATGTTCTTCCGCAGTTTCTTCAGGCTGTGAGTCTGAAGAAGCCATGCTGCGAAGACTTGCGAGTTAAATTAAGACAATTTTCAGTGAATGACCGGCAAACAACACCAGGTCAGAAGCCACTGTTTGTTCTCTTCCGCGACCTTGTTTGTACGGGGCTTTGAAAGTAATCTATTCTTTTTCTTTCTTTTTTTTCGTTTTTTTTTTTTTGTTGTTGTTGTTTTTTGTTGTTGTTGTTTTTTTTTTT
>NC_022035.1:12858162-12858805 GCF_000317375.1 Microtus ochrogaster | reverse complement strand
GCACTAGCTCTTGTAGACCAGGCTGGCCTCGAACTCACAGAGATCCGCCTGCCTCTGCCTCCCGAGTGTTGGGATTAAAGGCGTGCGCCACCACCACCCGGCTAGTCTATTCTTTTTTTCTAAGAAGAAATAACCACAAGTTCGTTAAACTTTATTAAGAGACTCTGAATCAGAGTAATCTTTCAATCGAAGAAGTTTCCATAAGAATATGAATTTCCATAACAGAATTCTATAAAAATGTTTTCTCCAAAGCCTTCTCTTATTATGGCGGAAACAGAAAGGACGTGGAATTCAGTGGTCAGACTCACCTCATCATTCATCTTGCAATAACAGTGGCCTTGCTCGCTGTTTTTGTCCGATGTAATATTAAATGAAATATGCAGAATATGGGAAGATAGGTATAAGCAAGCAGCTCAAGCCTCTGGTGTGGAGCAGGTACTTAGAGAGGTCTCTTTCCCATTAGTGGAGCCTACATTGTTTATGACTCAGGTAGGAGAAGCTGGCCCAAACCGAACATGAATTGTTATTAATGTTTAGTCAGTCATTCCGTCTACAGACTCCTCCTCTGTGCAGTCCAGTGCACATTTATTTATTTATTTATTTATTTATTTATTTATTTATTTATTTATTTATTTGGTTTTTT
>NC_022035.1:12846873-12858062 GCF_000317375.1 Microtus ochrogaster | reverse complement strand
GTTTCTCTGTGGCTTTGGAGCCTGTCCTGGCACTAGCTCTGTAGACCAGGCTGGTCTCGAACTCACAGAGATCCGCCTGCCTTTGCCTCCCGAGTGCTGGGATTAAAGGCGTGCACCACCACCGCCCGGCCCAGTGCACATTTAAGACAAGCATAGTTTTGCCGATTTGTAGAGTCCTCCTAACTGTTCTGTAAGAGGGTCTTCCCGCATCTTCATAGGAATAAATGGAGCCTCAATATGTCTAATTTCAGGTGGGAAATTGCCCACAAGGAGTTAAGGGGGCCCACGTAGGGTCAGATGATGAGACGCCAGACTCGGGGTTCAAATACCGTTGTGTCTGCCTGTAGGCACATGTCTGTATTTCCACATTGTCTCTATTTCTGAACCTTCTAGAAAAACAGCAGCTGCATCCTGGCTTTGGAAGGTGGCTTCGGTGAGGACATTTCCCCTTGTGCAGCTTCATCTCGCAGACTCTCTCAGTGAACATGAGGTTGCCCCTTGTTTAATCTTTGTGTTTTTAAATTTTTTCCATACAATCTATTTGGATCATAAGTTCCACTCCTTCAACTCCTTCCCACCCTACCCACGCAATTGTGCTCTTTCTCTCTCTTAAAAGACCAAAAACAAATAAGAAACAAAAAAAAGCCAACAACAAAGCATATCTATCAATTACTCCTGAGCACGAGGCTTGCCTGGAAGTGTGGTTGATGTACCCAGTGCCACTACACTGATTAAAAACTGATTTCCCGCACCCAGTAGGTATCAATCGCAAACACCTCCTAACTAGAGGTGAGATTTTGTGCTCCACCCCTTTTGTGTCTATAACTATCCTAGCTAGATCTCAAATGGTAATATAAAAGTTTTAGCAATAAAAAAACATGCTATTGTAATAAGATATTACAAAATATTACAATATTTATCATAATAAAAACAGAAGCATTGATGAATGGAATAGAATTGAAGATCCAGACATAATGCCACACACAAAAGGACACCTGATTTTTTTTTTTTTTTTTTTAGCAAAGACTCCTAAATAGCAATTGATTCTAACAGGGAAATGATGTTTTAATGTTGAAAACATGGCCATGGGTCATTGTGAGCTCCACTTACGCAACTTGATCACATTTGAAAGATTCACAGAATGTCAGCGAACGACACTGCAAGTCTGGGGGCCCTGGGTGATACTTAGTTCCAAAGGGGGCTTGTCAAAGCCACCGCGACAAACACACTGGGAAGCACTGACTCAGATAGAAGAGAGAAGAGCATGGCCACAGGAATAGCTTTTAGTCAGAGTAATGGCGGCGTTTAAGTGCAAGAAAAGCTGCCTCTGGTGGCATTGTAGGGAAGACGCTGTTAGCTGAGGAGATAAATGTCTCACACACACAGTACACACTCACGTTCTCTCTCTCTCTCTCTCTCTCTCTCTCTCTCTCTCTCTCTCTCTCTCACACACACACACACACACACACACACACACACACACCACATAAAGCCTGCGCACTAGAGACAAGAGATTTCCCATAGAGAAACGCCCTTCAGGATTAATGGAAGGTAAGACATAAAGGTGAAGAATGACCAGGGTTCCATAGAGACGCTACTTACAGACTTAATGGGACCAAAAACAGGACATGTATCTTTGTCACACCTATGCCAAGACATTTGGATGCCCCTGGAAAGGCACAATACTTTAGTTCAATATTACATAGTCTTCAATTCCTTTTAACTCTGCTTTGAAAGAGTAATGGGCATCAAGGTTCAAACCTTTTATGATATATTTGAATTAATGATAAAAATGGATTTATTAAGAGAATCGCAAGATTTCTTCTAGCCCCTTGAATTTTATGACTAGTCTCAAGTATTGGTCTCAGGACTATTATAGCTTGCTCTCTGATATTAACTAGAAAACAAAGCATTTGGTAACTCTGCTGATACTGATTTTTGTAATAATGAAGCTTAATATTGTCCATAGTAATCATGAACAATTTCTAGCTATAGATGTCTTCTTGACTGGGGCAATAAGAAGGCAAAATCCTATAATACTTGAACACAGCCTTGGACAAGCTGCCTATAACATTTCTATAGCATTGCCATAGAAAACAAGATGTCTAAACATATGCACCGGGTTTCAAGAAAACCTAAAAGTTAAGTACATTTTCCATGTGAGAAAACAGGAGTATTTACTAATTGAAGCGATCTGAAAATTCAGTTCTGTTGCTATCCTGCATTTTGTAGGGGAGGACCTTCTGGAATGAGGGACTCTAGCATTCTGCCCAAACAAGTACCAGGCAAAGATTGAAAAGGGGAAGCACCAAGCCCTTTTGGAGGAGCCAAGAAACAGCGAGCATTTTTAAGTTCATCCACAGGAAATGCCTCCAAAGTAAACATAAAAAAATCAGTATTGTATAACTTATAGGCAGAACTTTAAGGTTAAAAAAATCTAAATTCTAATAAAGATATTAAAACATTGATGCTCTGATACCACTTGAAATAGGTAATAAACAAATAATGGATGTGACTTCAGATAACTGGAATATGATGAAAAAGAAACCCTGCTCAAAAAAAGAAAGAAATATCAATGAACAAGGGAGGAAAACCAAACTGCACCGCAGAGCCAAGCTGTGTTTACCTCTTCTTCACCCTGCCCTTCCCATTAACACCCTCCAACAACTTTACAGGACGCAAAGTTCAGCTCGCAAGTCTGTTTCCCAGCTGATCTCCTTAGTCCATAATACTCAAAACTCAGATCTTGAGACTCCGTAAGCGCCCTCTCCGTCTCATTAAACCCCAAATTAGTGTGTATTCGATATACACACTAATATACGTCTCCTTATAACATCTGAACCGAAACCCAACCAAAATGAAAGTTCTCAAACAGAGGATAACTCTTAACAAAATCAGTTGAGTTCCATGAAGGTTCTGTTATTAGAGAATAACAGCTGAATTATTGAAGAGATGGTTGGTCAATGGGAATGCTAAGTCCCACATACACAAATCCCACACCTTATATTTTCCACCCAAGCAAGCCCACCTACAGTCACTGTTTTTAATAGCTGACAGAACTGAAGCAGTCCCAGGACCTTACTGAACGTCATAAATGTTTGCAGAAGCTAACCAATTGCACTTTCTCTAATAAGCATTCCTGCCTTCCCTGCTTCCAGTGCGTGTACAGTTGAAGGATATAAATCGTTTCGGGGGTTCAGGAACTCCTATCTTAGAGATGTGGGCCTGTCAAAAGGATTTAATTGGTAATAAATGCGCTTGGCTCTAAGCCAATCTGGAAATTAAATAATGTGTTTTTAATGTGTGTTTCCTCAGGAAAACCGATAGGACCAGAAATATGTTTGCTGCTTTGTGAAATACAACTAACTAACAACCGGAGCAGTGACACTTCTTCAAATACCTCAGTTTATAAGTACTCACTACATAGAGACCTAAAACAAATTATATATTTGATTTTTAAGGCAAGGCCAATTGATTATTGGCAAGTATTTTATGTAATATAAAATAGGTGGTCTTTTTTTTCTGATTGAAAAATTAGGATGACTCAAGTTAGAATTTGCAAGCTTGGCAATATGCATGTAAAACATTCTTCTGTTCTTTAAGGAAACCTGATGAGGTCACCTTAGTAGTTCCTTCCATTTGATTTTCATAAAAGTTTATGTAGGGAACCTTCTCGTTGAGGGAAGTTTGTTCACAATAGGCAAAATAATTCTTTTTTGACCCTAAAGACACAGACATTGTGAGAAGGAAGCTGTAGGACTCACTGAATCTGGGGAACATGTACCCAAGGTTTTGTACATCCAGGATAAGAAAACTATCAAGAGGGTTAACGTGACACCTCAGATGTCCGCACTGTCTGCCTGTATATCTCAACTACAGCCCGTGGGTCGCTGCCTCTGAGAGTTCAGTATCCTCACCTGTAAAGGGGGATAGTAATATACCTTACATGCTTGTGTTGATTGAATAAAATAGTTACTTTAGATGCATAACATGCTCTGGCATAAAATAAGAACTCAATGAATATTATGTCTCTTTATCATAGTCTGATAGCAGGCTGGGCAAAGAAATATAAAATAGAATCTTATACACAATGCATGTATAGCATATCCTTCTATAGTTCTCTCTCTGTGTCTCTGTCTCTCTGTCTGTCTCTCTGTCTGTGTGTCTCTCTCTCTCTCATTTGCTTTTGCTTTTGATTTTTTTTTTTTTGAGACAGAGTTTCTCTGTTTAACAGCTCTGATTTTTCTGAAACCTGTTTTATAGATCAGGCCGGCCTTGAACTCACTGAGATTTACCTGCCTCTGCCTCCCAAGTGCTGGGATCAAAGATGTGTGCCACCACTGCCCAGCCTACGTTCTCTGTCTTTTAACATACAGAATTTTGTCTCTGTGATATAGAATGCTCATATCTAGAATTCCTTTTTATAATTGGAAGTTTAAAATGTTAAATTCTAAAAGTAGAAAATAGACTCTAAGTCAAAAACTTAAAAATGCTCAAAATCAAACATTTAAGGGTTTCAAAAAATATGATCAGTAAGATTTTAACACTGCAACTGGAGAATGTTAGAAAAAAGGGTTATATATTGAGCTAAAAATGTTCTTTGTACTAGTGCTAAACACCAAAATAAGGGGGAGGGGGCTACTGTTCTTGGAAGTGTCCTACCTTATCTGTCTTTCTTAAACTAGCTGTAGCACCGGAGCCAGCTTACAGTGACAGGGTAACAGGACACCACAGAGTGAAAATCAGCTGGTGGAGGAAGTCCTGAAGGATCATTCTGGCCAGGTTGATGCTATAAAGATCTGTGAGAGCTGGGGAATTGACCTGGGTTGCCTAACAGGATTGGGCCAATGGCCTTCAGTAAGAATCAAAAGCAGGAATAGAACACGAGAGCTTTTTAGGAGAGACTTCAGGAGACGACAGAGAAGTGGCAATCTAACTGCACGGCGGTGTGTGTCTGAGGTTGTGAGTGAAGCTGTCACTCTCGCACCGGAGAGAGAAACGAGTTGCAATTGATTCTTCTTTAACAGGAGGGCAGCGAAAAGAGAAGAACAATATTTATAGATAGATATAAAATTGATAAACTGAGCAATGGAAACGTGTGTGCAATAAAATGGAAAGTGACTCCCAAATTAAAATCAGTGATTTACAGATGGGAGGAGGAAATTTTACAAAGCCTGATTAGTCTTCTCACCGAGATCCCAGAAAATAGTACATCTGTCAGCAAAAGTGGAAGTCTTGATATAGTGATGATAGGAGCACAAGAATTGGATGAAGAAACCTAAGCGCTCTCCCGAAAGTAAAGTCAAATGGAGTTTAAGCAGGTCCGCAAACAATCCCCCGTTTCTCACTTGGGTTGGAAACCAGGCACCGAATGAGCAGACAGATGAAGCAATCATGTCCATTTCACTGCTGACTGGAACAATCCTGCACCAAGGGATGGAGCCCTGTGCCACGCAGTGCTTCCAAACAGATCACAGAATGTGGACTCTCGAGCCCTTTCAAAGGCTAGGCATTGAATCCCATTCATGAGTCCTCTGGCTGGTTTGCGAGGCTTGGCCACAGTGTATTCTCTTAATAGCCTAGCAGATGCCACCGTAGAAGAGAGGAGAAGCTGTTAGTCCTTTCTTCAAACTCACCAATCGGACAAGTCCATTTCCCCATTCTGGGGATAAAAGAACAAAAGATAAGAAAAACTAGAAATGTTACTTTAGTGCATTTTCCCCCTCCACAAGCCAGGCAGAAAAGTTTTTAAGAAAAAAATTAAAATTAGAAAGGCACAGAGAATGTATTTGCAGGGTCTATGAACCAATCAGAATGCCACAAAGACTGTGGAAAGTGCAGAAAGGCAAATTTAAAGAGGGTATTTCAGCATTGAAGTCTACCAATCTCAGTTTAAAAAGTCTGATAATTGTCAGGAAATGGGAAAATTGGGGGAAAATTCCTAACGTGCTATTTCAGAACTTCAAGAACACAGAAAATATTCTAGAACTTTTTGTGTGAGGAAAAAAAAAAGTGAAACAAAGGCCAAAACAAATCCATATTAAAAGGATCAATAAGAAATCCTATTTCCCACCTGCAACACTGGAGGCTAAGAACCTGAAGGCTACACCTCCAAACTTGAGAGAAAAAAATCATTTCAAATCCAGAATTCTATACCCAACCAAGCTATTAATCAAATGTGAAGGCCGAAGTAAGACCTTAGACATTGAAGAATTCCGAAAATGTACCCTCTGTGCTCTATCAAGGAGTTAAGAATGTACTACAAGCAGAAAGAACAGTCAGACAAAAGGAAAACATGGCATCCGGGGAAGTGTGTGTGTGCAGAGTAGGAGCACATGATGCTAAATCTCAGGTCTGAAGCTAGTCCTTCGTCCTACGAGCCTTCTTCATGTCAGAGAGGCTGTGCTACAGGACAGCAGATAAAATTCACTCCCACGACACCCCTGCACTTGACCTCACCGTTAACAGTAGTCAGCGACATTATTATCCCTCAGCTTCTGTGGTCCATTGCTTTCCGAATCTTCTGTGGATACCCAAAATCTGAGATGTTTAAATCCCTTACATAAAATTGTGTACGATTTGCACATGACATATATGTGTCTGTATGTATGTCTGTGTGTGTGTATATATATATATATATGTACACATATTTATCTCCTTCAATTAGCATCATTTGATAATTTAGGTGATACATAGCTGTTATGGCATGTTGAGTAGCGAATAACGATCAGAGAAAGTGTGAGTATCTTCAGTAAGGACACAGCATCATAGATCTGACACTACAGGCATGAACACGATGCTCATGAACAGTACTCAGACGGTGAGCAGTGGAGACTGAAGATGTGTGTGCTGGCCGAGCCTGTCTCCACTGTGCTTCATGGGGGTGGATGCAACGCAGAGCTCACATCTACAAACTCGAGTTTTCATTTGGGGGAATCTCCTGAAGTTCCTCCTAACTTTTTTTTTTTTAATCCACACTTTGTTGAAGCCGTAGATAGAGAGAGCCAATAAGTATTATTGTATTCAAATTTTTGAATAAGCGTCTAGATATATCATGGAAGACTTCACTGTAACTACACGGTAGCGCTCTGATTGGGTTATTCAGTCTCCTGTCATCCAGTAAAATGTCACCCGTTCCTCCATCAGCAGCTGTGGATGGGAGAACCCTAACTCTTTATCCAGTGCGTCTGAAAACCTCAGGGGTGTCCCACCACTCACTCAGTTCTTCTGCGTGGTCTACTAACACACAAAGCCATTGAATTGGGGGGGGGGGGGTCTCACACTTTGGGCGCCTTTTTTCATTCTCCCCAAATCAGTCACAGGGGGATTGTTACTTGTGGAAATTTTTTTCATGATAATTCAGATATCCTAGAAACACAGAGTGGGAAACAACTGGAATTAGAGAACTAGTTTCCCGGTCCATAAAAAGGCAGTGCCCACCTCTGCCACAGGCCATCTCTTGTGCTCTGCCTTCCAGAGGACCCCAGTCTCCAGCAGTGAAGCAGGAACTCCTTACACTCCCTCCTGAAGTCCGGGGACCTGCCGCTCAGCCCAGGCTGTGTATCAGAATTACCTGAAGAACTGCAAGTCCTCCATTTCAGGCTTCAAGCCTGCCCCACCCCCTCAAGGTTCTGATTTACTCAGCCTGGGAAGGAGCTGCAAATGATCCCCAGGTGATTTTAATGCGCCGCCAGAAACAAGAACCGCGGCTCTGCTCTCTCCAGTTGCCAGGGAACAGTCCTCGGATTCCCGAAACTTTACTACACAGAGTAGCTGGAGTCTTCCCCTCTCTTGCCAGACTCTGCATTTCCTCAGACCACAGCCGGGTTGTAAAAGAACATTTTCCCTTCCTTCTCTGCGTGGACACATATGCTGAGCTCTAAAAAGCGGGACATACCATATATATTGTTCTGCATTTTGTTTTCATCACTTGACTTTCTTTCATGCATAAGACACTGACCTGCCTCATCATTTAAAGAGCCACAAAATACCGACATTCACCAGGTACCTGAACTTACATATCCATTTTTCCACTGGTGCCATCCTGGTCTCATAGTTTGCTATTGCAAATACAATAGAGTGAATTTTTGATTTCTCCTAAGAAGGGAGGGAAATGAGATGGATAATTCAAAGTTTCAGGAAAATCCCAATGTGACTGAGGATTTTGTATGTTTGTTAAGGAAGACTACAGATCTTGGAGTACAGAGTTCTTTTCCTGTCTAGCTAGTGACTAGAGATCTTACTGTCCTTATTGTCTTTTTTTTTTTTCTTTTTTTTTGGTTTTTCGAGACAGGGTTTCTCTGTGGCTTTGGAGCCTGTCCTGGAACTAGCTCTGTAGACCAGGCTGGTCTCGAACTCACAGAGATCCGCCTGTCTCTGCCTCCCGAGTGCTGGGATTAAAAGTGTGCGCCACCATCGCCCGGCTGTCCTTATTGTCTTGATTTTGGAATGGGAAAACTAATTTTCTTTGCCTAATTGTGTTGCATACCTGATAGTGCGTGTAAATCACTGTGTGTAGAGCCTGACTCAGTCTGGTTAAGACCTCCATAAATGGTTGCTGTGGTCAGTGAATGCTATTGTAGGACTAGAGTTGTGATGCACTTGCTAGATGCTTGCACAAAGCTTGGACAGAATCCAACTACCAGCAACACATAAAAACTGGGTGTGCTGACATATACCTGTAATCCTGTGGAAACAGGTCAAGGTCATTCTCTGCTACACAGCGAAGCAGAGCCCAGCCTGGGCTACATGCGACCTTGTCTGAAATAAAAGCAATGGGGTTATCCAGTGGCATATTAGAATTCAAGAACCTCATGGTATGACCCCGTGCTTTCCTCTCTCCTCACCTAGTCTGGAACAGAATCTCAGAGCACAGATGATCATCCCTCTACTTCTCTGTTTGAGTTGCGCTTTGCTGTTTTTGGGGTTAAGGGTTGGATTTTAAAGGCTATAAATTCTGCAAATAGAAAAGGTACAGATGGATCCTAAGCGCAAGTGCTGGACATGCCGTGTAGTAACTGAAGTGGAGATGTAGCACAAGCCAGTAAGGGAGTGTGAGCTCTCCGCTATGGTCTGTCATTAACCCACAGCCAAGAACTGACTTGGGTACTTTCACCATGGTGGAGGGGCACTAAATAATGAGGAGAACTTACTGTCTTGGATCACAAGAGGTCTGGATGTTGGGCAAATCTTAGTAGGGCTCATTGAGCATCTCCACAACACTCTCCAAGAACCCATGTCCTCACGTCTTTCAAGACTATGCATACAGCTTCATACGTTATCCTGATTATCCTGTTGCTGATCTCGTGTCCTTTGTATCATACAATACAAAAAAAAAAGTCATCAAGAGACAAAGAAAAAGCATTTCTCCTTATGTCTCTTTGAAAAAGTAAAGGAAACTTCCTTCCAAGCTGGACACCCATTTACCCTGAATCCCATTGATACAAATTGAATCATCATGATCCACATGCTAAGAAAAGTCAGTGTGTGAGCAGGGAAATGAACATTCGTGATTTAGGCCGCTCTGGGATCAGAGAGGCCCTGGTCAGGCCTGGAGCATGCAGCTTCACAACCCCTAAGCAAAGCCAGTAGGTAGTCAGCAAGGGAGGAAATGTGTTTACCCAGATCAGCAGCATCTGCCTCTACCATGTGCCTCTGTAGGCATCGCTTAGGTGTGTTTTGCAGATCCAAACTTAGTATGCAAATCTTCCCACTAACCATATGAGAATGTCAGCTTTGCAGTTTGTCACCTGGAAACTTAGCATGACACAGGCAGGGCAAGGATGTTTCCTGGTATTTTTAGAACTGGGAATGTTACTAACAAATGAGGAGCCTAGCTGCAAAAAGGAATATGGGAGGAAGAGAAAGGGCGGAGTCAGTACTTGGCATGGAGTGTGTTCTACAGGATGCTCTCAGATCTTAGGAGAGAAGCTTTTAGACAAAGTTGGGGAGCCTAGAAGGTATTCCTTGGGTTGTGTTTGTCTACCACTGGATAGTCCAGTGAGCCTCATACCCAACACCTGGAATGTAAAGATCATTGGCAGGAGGATAATTTTTACATTAAGATGCCCTCTATAGATATCCAAGTTCCCATAATATAGAGAATCCAATTCTTTGTCTTGGCCTTGCATCGCTGGTCCACAATCAGAAGGACTTAGCCCAGGTATACGGGGGCACAGTCTTGTTTATTCCTGGCAAAGTGGGAAACACTATGTGGATGCCAATACTCCAAGTTGGAAGACAACGATCCAGCCACATAACCAAACAACCTGAGGCCACTGTGACACCTGGCCTGTAACTGTGGTTCTCTTTGCCCTTGAATGCTTTTGACATATTTCCGGGCTAGTGAGTAAACAGACACTGACTTCTGGAATGGAAATCCTCTCTGCACACCTGACTCTACCATATTTCGGTCAGGCAGCAAGTCTGTGCAAGAAGCAAAGCCAGGTCAAGCACTAAGGCAAAACGGCCATGGCGAGGTCACTAGGAAAACAACGTGAACATGTGAGGGGCAGTGCAGACTGGCTGAGACCTGAGCTCCCGGCAGCCTAGTTCATCTACGGATACACCAGAATCTCAGAGAGAGTACACACAGGGTTGAAAGTCCTGCCTTCCGTCTCTTAGGAAGAGAGACCGTGAATGTTTTGCTCAGGTAGCCCTTTGTAGAATACCATCAAGGGATCCACTACCCCATTTACCTCCGCCCTCCCTTCAGATCCCTTTAGTTTGGGGATTCAAACGGGTTGGCAGAGAGGCTCCACTGTGCTGTTTTTGAATGAGGACCAAATACAGAAACTGGTGGATCCCCAGGGTTTCTGGTCTCCTTAATGGCGTTTCTTGGAGTCTCTGGATCTGAGTTTTCAATACTCACAACAGTGCAGGAGAAGAGTAATGCAGTGCAGGAGGAACTGTTGCAGTGCAGGAGGGGAGTAATGCAGTGCAGGAGGGACTGTTGCAGTGCAGGAGGGACTGTTGCAGTGCAGGAGGAGGCTGTTGCAGTGCAGGAAGGGACTGTTGCAGTGCAGGAGGGGACTGTTGCAGTGCAGGAGGGGACTGTTGCAGTGCAGGAGGGGGGTAATGCAGTGCAGGAGGGACTGTTGCAGTTCAGGAGGGACTGTTGTAGTTCAGGAGGGACTGTTGCAGTGCAGGAGGGACTGTTGCAGTGCAGGAGGGGCTGTTGCAGTGCAGGA
>NC_022035.1:12822460-12846443 GCF_000317375.1 Microtus ochrogaster | reverse complement strand
GCAGTGCAGGAAGGGACTGTTGCAGTGCAGGAAGGGGCTGTTGCAGTGCAGGAGGGGACTGTTGCAGTGCAGGAAGGGACTGTTGCAGTGCAGGAGGGGATGTTGCATTGCAGGAAGGGACTGTTGCAGTGCAGGAGGGGACTGTTGCAGTGCAGGAGGGGACTGTTGCATTGAGACCAAGTGTACACAGCAAGCATTCCATATGTAGTCACAATATCTGAGTCATTGGAAGATGAGTCTTAGAAATTGTGTTATCAGCACAGGTTGTACATCCCTCACTCTTAAAAAAAATCTAAAATGAAATTTGTTCCCAAATCTGACATATTTTCTCTAATGACATGATGGTGGGATGGAAAATTCTCTACCTGGCTACATGAGACAGGTTGTGATCAAAACAGAAGCAATCCAAACTCCAGTATAAAATTATCTTCTGACTACATTTCCAAAAATTATACATACATGAATTTCCAGTTTACACTAGGATCCCATCTCAAAGACATCTCATATTATATGTGCAAATATCCCCATAATTCAAAACACTTCTGGTTTCTGATAGAGGATGCTCAACATTTTAATAGTATGCATTTTTAAGATAAATAAGTTATTATGTATTAGGAAATATTTCATTTAATCTGTCTTTAAATTGTTTTTGAGAAAGAAGCAGGGGGATCAAGAAATTGCATAGGAAGGAAGGGGGCAGTATCTGGGGGGAGCTGGGAGAGGGGAAAAAATATTATCAAAATATATTGTATGAAAAATGCTTTAAATTAAAAATAACTAAGCTGGCTATGTACCCTATAAAACAGTGAGCATTGGTTACATGGATTGTAGATGGGGTTCACAATTGGAGTCTCCCATCTTTTTTCTACCTAAGGCTACAGTTTCCATAGTGTAGCCAAAATGACCAGCAAGTGACAAAGGATACCTCAGAGCCCTAGGCTCTGAGGTAGAGAAAACTCATAGCTTGGTCCTGTGCTTAGGTCCACCCCACTGAGCTCCCCTCTGTCTTCTCCTGTAGGCTGTTAAGCGGTTCTTGAAGCAAGAATGCAAGTGTCACGGTGTGAGCGGTTCGTGTACTCTGAGGACATGCTGGCTGGCCATGGCTGACTTCAGGAAAACAGGCGACTATCTCTGGAGGAAGTACAACGGGGCCATCCAGGTCGTCATGAACCAGGATGGCACTGGCTTCACGGTAGCCAATAAGAGATTTAAGAAGCCAACGAAAAATGACCTCGTGTATTTTGAGAATTCTCCAGACTACTGTATCAGGGACCGAGAGGCGGGTAAGTTCCGAGAATTCCTTCAGGGAGCAATGCTCTACAGTCTAACTGGGTATACTATACTTTTCAGCAGGCCATTTGTATAATTGCAGATGTCTGCCTTCAGGCTCCAGGCTCATGTCCTTTCTAATTCATACTGAAACTGCACAGAAAATCCTCCCAAGGGTCTAGAGAAACAGGCTGATACTTGTGCAGGTTCTGAAGAAACACAAATGAACAAGAAGGTGTGTGGCAAAGAGTCAAAACACGCAGGCCGGCAGAATTCCTGCTTGTACAGAATTCTAGTTAGGGGCTAGAAAAAGGTTATTGTGGTTGCCCAGCATCTTTCCTGAGCTGAGCAGGGGACAGTTTTGTAATAATTTTCCCCCATGACACATCCCTCCACTGTGACTCGGAGATGACCCCAGGGCTTGGGAATTTAGCCTCTTCTTGAAGCCTGCCCTGGGTCACGATCCCATGCTTTATTCAGTGTAATTACAGTTGTTAGACATTAAAGAGCAAGGATGAACCCCCATTCTTTTGGCCATAGGTGGGCTGTGTATAGGCAATTGTGATTAGTGGTACCTCATTATTCAAGCCACGCCCTTTCCTTGCAAACGACATGTTCTCTATCTTGAACTCCAAGAGTCACACTTCTAGCCTGGACATAGCAGCTGTTCCCACCTGTCTGCTTTTATAGATGTGTCCTCCCTGCCTCTCGCCCTCAAGGTCAATATTAGGCCGCAACAACCCTGAAGATTCTAGAGCAAAATAAGAATTGAGTGAAAAGGCCTCCGCCGACAGGAGGTGATGGGAACCCACAACACACTTTGGCTCAACACGTTTGCTTACTGGGAAGCAATGGCATTTACTACCAGAGGAAAAAAAAAATAGCCTTCAATTTAGATTCTGGGTTTGTTTTCCATACGGAAATAATTGCAAAAGAGTCAGTGAGACAAGGCAGATGCAGCCAGCTGCTAAAGCTAGATTAACTGATAGGCAAGATTATCAGGGAGCATCATAAGAAGCCTGGAGCCCTTTTTCTGTCCTTAGTTGTTAAAGTTCCTTTGGAGTTGGGATGAGTTAGCTGCCTGAAGCCTTTAGCATGTTTGTACATGTAGCCCATGAATGCCCACTTCTGAGCATAAATACCTGATTCTGTACCCTGCTGCATTCCTGTCATGTTTTGGGACTGCTACCAAGTTATCCTACCTTCCAGACAACAAGCTAAATGGAACCACACTGAAAACTGTTGCTTTGATATAAGTCAACCCAGGGCTTCGCTTCTCCCCTTAGCTAACTATTCGATTCTGCACAGGCCATGGACATGGAGTCCCCTTAATCATTTTAGGTCCCCAAAATAAACACCTATGTACTGAGCACTGTCCTAAGATCACTGTGCACCTCCCTGGTCTTGTTGAATCTATGAGGCAGTGCTAATCCTTCAGCGCTGTAAATTAACAAGACTGTAAATTTTTACCCGAGGAAAACGGGAGCAAATGATGGATGCTCCTTAGCAATCAGCACCAGCCAAACTCTCAACCAGTTCATAGAGCCAGATGAACAGCCTTGAACATCCCTGTCTACATTAGACAGTTGAAATTGAACGCCCTATTCCCACATCATATATGGAAGGGAATGCACGTCAGGCCCCATGCTTGGCCTGTGCCTTGAGCCTAGGATAACACATCTGCTTCACCCATTTCCTAAGCATGACCGTGAGAAGACATAAAGATTAAAATTTCATATTAGATCTTAAAAACCTGCTGCCCATAGACTTTTCTGGTTATTTGGATTGATGCAGTTTACATAATGAAGGAAATGGGAAGGCCCAATGAGTATTTTCTTCCTCATTGGTATTCTGGGAACTGAAAAACATGCTTCCTCATCATACAGAAGAGTTTCTGGATGTAACTCTCGTGCCCTTTTAAGCTATTGAATTAATTACTCTTGTAGACTTCATTCTTCACATTTGTATTAGAATGGAGTTCTGTTTTCTGTTTTTAAGTGTGTGTGTGTGTGTGTGTGTGTGTGTGGTGTTGTGAGTACAAGTATCTGCCAGAGGTCAGGAATGTCAGAACCCCTGGAGCTGGAGTTACAGGTGGTTGCATGCATCTCAGGGGTCTAAAGTTGGATCTCCTGCCAGAGCAGTAGGTGCTACTGAATGTTGTCAGTCTGCATCTTGACCATAAAACCATAGGCATCATCTGTTCAGTGCCCACTGTATCCCAGGCTCGGTCTGTACACTCTCACAGATTGTGGGCTTCTTGTTTTATAGGAGTAGGAACTGAAGCTCTAGGGGGTAAGAACCATGCAGGACTCTGTCTGCCCTTTCTATCATTTTACTCTGCCTCTAGTTGACTTGGTCAGAAGGGCACACAGTTAGAGGACCTGAGGGAGGAGGGTCATCTGTCTATGTGTTACTCTCATTGGTTAATAAAGAGACTGCCTTGGCCTTTGATAGGACAGCAGCTTAGATAGGCGGAATAAACAGAACAGGATGCTGGGTAGAAGGCAATGAGGCAGACGCCTCAGGCAGATGCTATAGCTCTCCTCTCCAAAATGGACGCAGGTTAAGATCCTTCCCAGTAAGCCACCACCTCATAATCTGCTACACAGATTATTAGAAATAGGTTAATCAAGATATGAGAGTTAGCCAAGAAGAAGCTGAAACTAATGGTTCAAACAGTGATTAAAAGAATACAGTTTCACTGTAATTATTTCGGGTAAAGCTAGCCAGGTGGTAGGACACAGCCCGCTGCTCCAACTACAAGGACCGGCTTCCAAAGTAAACTATATAATTTGATCTTTTATTTCTATATTTTAGCTCATTCAATTGAAAAATAGGTGAATATTTTGGTTCTTGGATGTTATTGATCAAACAGGAATCATCCTGGTCTTTTTCAGTATCCACTTCTAATATAATAGATCACATTTCCAATATGTTTACCAGATTATTTGTAATTGTATGAAATATATAGAAATGATGTCCTCTGTAGCTGTGCCCAAGAACATGCCAGAGTCATCCATGTGACCTGAAAACTTTCTTTTTTAATTTGGGTAACTACATGCAATTATTTTCATAAACCGTGGCTCAGAAGTCCACTTTGTTCACAAATACTTGGAGTGATATCAGAGTATTTCTGATCACAAATACTTGGAGTGCTATGCAAATAGCTGCAGGGGTGAGATGGAGAGAGCTTCGCTACAACCATGCACTGGTGGAGGTCTTGCCCATTGTCCTGTGACTCATGGCCGTCTTCAAAGGCGGATCTTCCCTGACTGGGATAAGCTCCTGTGGTGTGTGCTCTACTAAACTGCTCCACACCACACTGGAAATTTCTGGGTTCAGTCTTCCCAGAGCAGCCCCTAGCCTCTCTAGAGAGAGAGAGAGAGATGTGAAAGATAGCTCCAAGAGCCCTGTGAATAGAGACCTCCTGCATCTAACTCACAGTGAGGGCAGGAGTCTTCCCCTTGGTGGATGTAATGGGGACTTTCAGTCTACAGGAGGGAAGCTGCTGGCTTGAGTCTGTAACAGAATGAACACTCAATGTGCTAGAACAATCTACTGTAGGAAGGGTCTGCTTTCCGGTAAATAGAACTCTCAGTGTTTAAAATGAGCTATCATTAAAACGGATTTTTCTTTTAATTAAAAAAGGGCTAGACAAGCTCCAAGACAGAACAAAACTTTGTAGTAATGTTTAAACCTGCACATACATTGCTTTTCCTTCTTAATGGTTTTGTTTACTTTATTAAAAGTCATACCTGTGCTCCCTATTTTTCATCTTCTCACCCTTAACGGTCGATTTGAAATAATGAACACTTAATATTCAGTTTACTGGGCACCTTCTCCTGGAGAGCACTAGAAGACCAAGCGGGGTTCTCAGGTGGTTATGGGTGAGTGTGGTGTTTGAATTAATGGGCTATGGTCTTGCTCTTCCCCCCTGCATCCTGTTCAGAATAACAGTGCCGAGGAGTGCGCTGGAGAGATTTGCCGATTGTGTTTATGTAGTGGATCCATCTATGGGTTCACTTCATTGTTCTCCATAGTGGGGCCCCCCTCAGAGACCCATATGACCAGAATCAGGGGATTCCCATACTTTTCAAACTTCTCATTAAAGTTTAGAAAACCAGTCATTTGGTTGTCCATAGTCCTGGTTTAGCCCTGTTATCAGAGAAGAGCAAATCCAAGGACCCTTTGTTCTTAGCATCTCTGATACTTAGAAAGGGTGAAAAGTGTTTTTTTTTTTTTTGAAAAGTGTTTTTTTTTTGCAGAGCTCTCAACAGATATCACTTTGAGCAAGCCATGTTTATTTTGAAAATGCATCCTGCCTTGTTTTTTTTCTTTAACATGTAGATCCAACATCTCTAGCAAGTAACTAACTTGTTTAAATGATTCCAGCCATTAAGACTTCCGTTGGAATTAGTTTGACAGCTCGGTTATTAAGTCATTTCTCCAAGGAAAGCCTGACACATTGATACAAGGATTCACAGAGTGGTTGGCCTGAATGTTCCTGGTGAGAACACATCACCAGGAAAGATGCTGAGACCACAGCTGAGTTCCCGACAGGTCAAGCCTGCTCTGCATCCCACCCATACACATACCCTAACTCTTGGCAGTGGTCCTCTCACTTTCAGATCAAGAAAACAGAATCCCAAAGTGTTGTGATTTGTCCAAGATTTCATGGGCTGGAACTAGTTAACAGAATAAAAGGAGTAGATAAGAATCAGAACCAAAAAAAAAAAATCCATATTTTTCTCACTATCGTTTCCCTCTTTGGATCCTTAGGAAACTGGGCAGGGTGGTCTTCTGTAATAGAGATTCAGTATGAAGACGTGGACCTTTCATGGGGGTACCCACAACACTGGGGGCTCAAAACCGATCAGAATTAAAGAGGCACATTTAGATTATGTCAAAGCCCTTCCTTCTCAAGTTAGAAGCTCTCCACGACGTTTTCCTTTCTTCCCCCTTGCGTAGTGTGCACGTGTGAATGTGTGCATTCCTCTGTGTGCACGCATGGAGGCCAGAGAGGATATTGTCTTCCTCTATCATCCTCTGCCTTATTCCCATTGGGCGGGATCTCTTACTGAACCTAACGCTTGCCATTTTGGCTAGACTGGCTGGCCAGAAAGCTCCCAGGACCCACCCATCTGTGCCTCTCACCACTGGGGTTACTGGCACGCACAAGCTGTGCCTGGCTTTCATCTGTAGGCTGGGGGTTTGCATTCAGCTTCTCTTGCATTGAGCCATCTCCCTAGCCTACTACTTCAAATTTTTAAGGGAATATCTTTAATTTTTTTCCTAATAAATAAGAAGAAACTTTTGAAGAAAAAAATTGTGGAAACGATAACCAAACACACCCCTTATGCAGTAGCTGAAGAAGACATGTGTTTTTCTGCTGAATTGTAGAGAGAGCCCGCCTTTTGGGGGCGGGACGGCCTCGGGCAAATGTTTATAAATTTGGGGGCACAGACGCTGGAGCCCCTTCCTGTTTCCTGTTTCTGGGCATCGCGGGAACTTCGGTTGCGTGAGTGTGCTATTTACATTAAAGTTGTATCATCTTATACCAATTGGCCTGTATTAATCTGATCCGCCTTGAAAGAAGAAACTTTTGAAGAAAAAAATTGTGGAAACAATAACCAAACACACCCCGTATGCAGTAGCTGAAGAAGACATGTGTTTTTCTGCTGATCAACTATAAATACCTGAGGTGCAGCCAGGTTCACAGAATGATAGGAACTGGGTGAGGCATGTGATATTTTGCAGGCCAAATTGGAGTCCACATCTTAGAGAGGGACTTCTGGGATGAGCACTCTGGTGGCTCTGGAGTTATCTAGTCTGGCGATTGCCCCCAGGCCTCTGTAAATCAAAGCAGCCCTTCAGTTAGAGATAGGTGCATCTGTAAGGAAGGAATGCTGCCCTCCCCTGCAGAGGAGGTGTCTGCACCTAATCACAGACCACTTTCACTGGGTATGATGTAAAACTCTCACCCGGGCCAGAGGTTATCCCGAGGTCTCCCCTCCAACCAGAGGAAACAAGCGAACCTCCATCTCTACTCCAGTCAAGTTCAAAAACAAATGGAGCGCTTGTGTAACACGCTGCCCTCTGAAAACCCAAAGCCGGACTGGCAGCTGTTCCTGGTGTCACTATTTCTTCATTCCTATGCAAGCTATTTGGCAAAGTAGCCCTTGAAGTCCATGGCAACCCGGCTCCTAAAATCAAAATGTCCAGAGACTGGTATTCTGGATAAGTCTTGTGTTGTGGCCTGACTTGCAGACACTCATGAGCATTGACTATATCCTGGGATGCGATTAAAAACAAGGAAATAAGATTTTAACCAATGGATAAAGTCTACTTAAATATTAGTATGTGCACTTAATGCCAGAACAGTTTAAGTCCTTCATTTCTTTTTTTTTAAAGAGTTATTTATTATGTATACAACATTCTGCCTTGATGTATGCCCGCACGCCAGAGGAGGGCACCAGATTTCAGTACAGATGGTTGTGAGCCACCATGTGGTTGCTGGGAATTGAACTCAGGATCTCTGGAAGAGCAGCCAGAGCCATCTCTCCAGCCCCTAGTCCTTCATTTCTTTACTGAAGAAATATGGAGATTGTTCAATATGCCAGACACATAAACCCTTGGCAGTGCCAGGAAGGCGGAGTTGGTTGGTCCTTGCTATCAAGACTTCACCTACCATGGGGTCTTTCTAGGGGACCTAGGCAGCAGCCAGGCAACACTACCCTGTGATAGGGAGCCCTCAGTCTGAGACAGGTGTCTTAGGCTTTGCTCCTTGCTTCCTGTATGTTCTTTACTTTGACAACATAAAGAAGTCGCTCATCAACTTGTGCTCTGAGACATACAGAAGTTAATGAATTAATATCTAAAGGGTGCAAAGAGAGCCAAAACAGGACTATATGGACAAGGTTGTAGTGGGACTTCTAAATGATCATTTACACATAAAATTATTAATGCTGCGCAATGAATAGTAATTTCAATCTAGCAGACCATTGTTTCAAGTTTGTAAGTGATATATGATACATATGGAAACCTTTTGAACCTCAAAACGCTCCGTTGTCTAGTGTACTGCTTATGCTCCTGGCCTGTCCTGTCCTATTAGCTCATCTTACACCTCAGTGGCTACTTTATTCCCTTCTACTTTGCGGTTTTGTGGATTCTTTTTTCAGAGTTTTCTCAGGACCCTCATTTTCCTTTCCATACTTTCTTCATGGCCTGATCTTTTCCATCCTTTCAGCTCTAAGTATCCCTGTATCAATACTTCTGTTCTCTTGCTTTATCCTGGGTTTAGTTCCCTGCCTAATAAGCTTATTTGCTGACTTCCTTCCAAGTTGAACTGCTGATTTGTCCCCCTCTCAAAACTTGTCTCCCCCTATTTTCCAATGGATCCATCCACCCTCTGCTATGGAGGCCAAGCCAGCAACATGCAAGCCAATCGCAATCCTGCCTTCTCTTTCGCCTGTATCACCCGCATCAGAACTTCTGAAATGTATGCAGGACCTTTCTGCTTCTCCGTGTTCATCGGCATCTCAGAGGCCCAACTGCAGCTCAGTTTCTGCATTTATAGAATGGGCCAGTGGTTGTTAGTTACCTCTCGGCCCCTGCCAGCCTAGCTGGGACTCCCATGTTGCCCAATACTCAGTATATGAACGTGATGGACGGAATCAATGTTCATTCACTAGCTCAGTCATATACTCGACAGCTTAAAGGTAGCTTGGTTTCCTTGCAGAGAATTACAAAGCCTGTATGTTTCTCTGTTTTTATCACTGATTAAAGGGCTCTACCTGTAAAATGTCCAGTTTGCAGTGTTAACTGAGTGTTAAATAGGACTCTTGCTGTAGTAGGCAATTCCCAAGATTCATGGTTATGATATGGTGCTTGTCAGCCCTTACCCTGGATGAGACAGAAGATGTCAAATAAACAGAGTAACAGACTACATCTCTGCTTCCTGCTGCCCCGTGCACTCGGTTCTTTTACTCCTCATTTCCATCCTGATTTCACTATTAGTGAAAACAAAGTGTTTTTCTATCCCAAGCAATTCATTATATATTTATACATATATCTACTAACATATATATAAAACATATGTAAGTATATATAATCTACAAATACATATGTTCATCTTCAAAATACAAACTTAGGATATAAAAATGCTAAAATGACTCTGTCCATCAGAATGAATGTAAAACTCGGTAAACAAATTTTATAAGTCATTTTGTAGGTTCAATTCCTTGACATCGTTTGAACCACTAACAACAAATGAATCACCGCATAGGTGAGTGGATTTGGGGTGTGTGTGTGATGAATAGCAAAGCTGATTGCTAACTGCTGTATTAATCGTTGCAGACAAAGAGAAATTTTTAAAGTACGGAAGATAATGAATTTGTTTCTTTTAGCTTTCCCATTGAAATTTGCTTATGTAAATTCCACATTATTAGAATACAACCAAGCCCTGCATTACGGATAGGCATCTCAGAGTCTATAATTTATTCTCCACTACTATGTATGTTGATTGGGAAGCTTTGTTTCTCCTTAGTATATGCTTCACCTTGTAATTTCTATGGCTCTTGTGATTGAGAATGGATTACATTGTTCATTTTACATTGTTGTGGTACAGATCCCTAACCTGCTGCCATAAACTCCCTGAAGTTATGAATATGAATTTCTACTGTTTCAATATGAGCCATGCCTTGATATGGTAGCACACATATATAATCTCACCTCTCTCAGAGAGCTGAAAGTCAGCCTGGGCTACACATAAGACCATACCATCAAAAAATAATAATAACCCCAACTAACTGCATACAATTTAAAAAAATAAGAATGTACCACATTTCTGGCATGCACTCTCTATGCTAAGTGGAGATGTTTAAATAAGGGTAGGCTTAACTGCTGGGCTCCCACTGGGTACCTGCAAACTTCAAACACTTTTTTGAAAAGTGTGCCTTCTCCAGACAATTGGAAAGCTGTTCTTATATTTTTTGGTTGTGAGCCTAGTCTTCAACAGTTGAACCATCTCTCCAGCCTGCTGTTCTTAGTGTTTAAGAAACTGTTCTTAATATTGTATTAAGAAAACAAGCAATTGTGCATTGGCACCTGAGTACTATACATTTTGTAAAAGAAAGGATGGGGCCCATCTTTTATCCTGAGGGAGGTGGGCTCAGACATTATGAAATAGTACATGGAGCCAACTGCAGGAAGTGTATTATAGGCCTACGAGGAAGTGTGTTGTAGGTCCTTGGAACTTGTCCAGACAGAGTATACGCCGTGGAAGATGTTGATGCGGGCCTGAATCTTGAAAAGGTGAAAAGAATTCCCGTGGAATGGAGGGAGAGGAAAGTTTCCAGAGGGCAGCGAATCTCAAAGAGCACAATCTAAGGGCTGTAAGTGATACCAGAAAGTCACTTAGTTCACTGGGGAGGAGAGCATTTGGAGAGTCTGCAGGCTGGGAGCTCAAGGAACATGTAGCAGGGTGAGTGTCAGGGTTGGGAGAGGGAGAACAGGAAATAACTTGGACAAGACTAGATAAACCAGGTATTGCAAGTCTGAGTCTGGCCATAGCAATGTTAATTCCATTGTAGAATTTCCTAGCTTAAAAGGACATGCCTTTCCCGTGCCAGTCCAACTTTTCCAAGCTGGGAAGATGAATAAAAATGAGTAAAATCATCTGAACTAAGTACAGATATTGCCTTTCCTAAGTAGCATTAGCTTTGCAATCCTTCACGTGAGGAAGGGGGAAGGCCCGCAAGCAGATGGATGTGCGGTCTCTAACGTTTGCTCTGCAACATTCTTCTGTTCCCTCAATAAATCTGTGTCATTAATGACAATGTGTAAGTCAAGCAGAGGAGAAACAGCCTATTGGATGACAGGCTTAAGTGAATCTTGCTGTAGGCCCTAATGGTCAACATATGGGCCTCTGTTGGACTGAGTGGCAGGAATTTCTGAAGATAGAGGAAGGGAGAGGGAGGGGTGATGGAGAGGGGAGGGGAGGGAGAAAGGGAGTGAGAGAGAGAGGGAGGAAGGGATGGAGGGAAGGAGGGAGGGAGGGAGGGAGGGAGAGAGAGAGAGAGAGAGAGAGAGAGAGAGAGAGAGAGAGAGAGAGAGGAGCGCCCTTCCTCCAGGTTTCCGAGGTATGGGTCTGGGAACTATTAGGCAAAGCCCCCCGTCCCTCCTCTGCTGTCAGGAAGATGCATGTTGGTGGAGACAGAAATGTTTTTACACTGGGAACCCTGACTCCATTATTAATTTTATGGCTCTGGGGATGGGATGCTTGATTCTGTAAGTTCCCTTGATATTGCCCCACCAAATATGATATGTGGTCCAAAAAACATGCGATTTAGAAACTTCCCTTCTTTTCCCAAACACATGTGAGCTCTTATTGTGAGTTGGAATGAGGACACAACCCAGGGGGAGAAGAAAGGCACGTTTAGCCAGAAGCAGCACCCTCCACCTTCCCATGACACAGACCCTCCCCGTCGGTAGAGACTGTCTGCTTATGGACGGTCACAGAGTGTAGACAGCCAATCTGAACGACTGTTTGGGGCAAAGATGACAGGAAGGCGGGAGTCTGAGCCTACAGTTCTCCGTGTCAGGGAACTGAGCTCTGTTGCCAGGCGGGCGACACACATCTGGGCGGATTTCACCACCAAAGCAGAGGGACTGTGAACTACATAAGTCAAAGCATAACAAGAGAATGTTATAAAGCAGCATGACTTTTCAAAAAAAGAGCACCCAAATACATGCGTGTCCTTAAAAGATGACAATTTGGGAGGTCTGACAGAGAGGACCATTAGCTGAAGCTATTTTTCAAATGTCTAATTGGTATTTTGAAACCACCATCCATGCTGCCTGACAACCTGAGCTGGGAACTACATAAAAGCCAGACCCAATCGTGGGTGTATCTGTGATCCCCCTGGAAGCTCCTGGGGCTAGGCTGATGTAGTTAAGAAGTCAGCAGGAGACCCTGTTTCAAACAAGGTAGAACAGAGGCCCAGTACCCACGGTCATCCTCTGACCTCTACATACACTGTTCTTATACCCTTAGGTGCATACACAGATACCATATGTACATAACAAGTACAATTTTTTTTTTTTTACAAAAGAGAGCGTACCAGTCCAGGGGGAAGGCAGCATAAACCACTGTATTAACAATTCCTCTTTATTTTCTCACAAAACCCTATGTGACTAAACAGCCAACAACATGTCGCGAGTTGCAGAAAAAGACCCTCCCTCCCAACCCCACAAAAGCTACAAATCAGGCCCTTTGTGAGTTCTTTGGAGGAGGCTAGGCATGGGGAGTGTAGTTCTGAGCATGGATCCTACAGCGTCACCTGTGCCGAGCAAGCGCTCTAACGCTGAGCTATATTGCCGCACCTGGGCGTAGGGACATAGTCTCACTACGTACCAGCCTGGCCTAGACCTCATGATCGTTCTCTTTCAGCCTCTCTAGGGCTGGAATTTTAGATGCTTTCAACTACACACAGCTTACAAGTTCATTTGATTTTTAAAAAGTTAAGGGCAGAGCAGGGAAGATACGGAAGTATTCATGCTCTGTTCGGACGGTACCCACCACTTGCTGGCTGTGTAAGCCTAAGCAAGTTACTGTACCATGCTCTGTGCCTTCCCATTGGCCCATTCCCTGCACCCCGGTACCCCAGGAGGTTCTGTGACAGCTCTAGCTATGGCCCCACCACTGTTTTCATATCAGTGGCTCTCGGGCTTCAAAGGCTCTCCTCTATTTTTCTTCTTCTTGGCCTCACCAAACCCCATTTGGGAAGCAGAGGTGGCATGTTCGCATTACTTTTGACTTTGATCGTTTGATAGATGAACAGTACACTCCATGGCCTGTTTTTGTCTCACACACCAAAGCCACATTCTGTCCTTCTCTCTTATTTTGGCACTAGGGGTTGCACTTTTTGTTTTTTTTGTTTTTTAATATTTACTTATTTATTATGTATACAATATTCTGTCTGTGTGCAGGCCTGAAGAGGGCACCAGACCTCATTACAGATGGTTGTCAGCCACCATGTGGTTGCTGGGAATTGAACTCAGGACCTTTGGAAGAGCAGGCAATGCTCTTAACCGCTGAGCCATCTCTCCAGCCCCGGCACTAGGGGTTGACGTCATGGTTTTGCCCAAAGCACTGTACCAGGGAGCCATATCCGTGACCCTCTTTTTTTTTTTTTTGCACAATTTACTTTGAGATAAGGCTGACTAGGTTGCTCAGGCAGGCCTTGAGCCTACTATGTAGCTCAGATGTACCTAACTGACTATAATTCTAGTCCAGTCTCCCAAATAGCTGGGATTACAGGCTAGGACCACCACGCCTGACTCTGAATCGCTCTTAGACAAAGTTTTTCCAGTGACCATTGTCTTCTCTTGCCTTTTCTCCCTGAACTTAGAGAGTGTTCAATTCAAGTTGACAAATAATCCTTGGGTTCAGAGGGAGTCCAGTTCAAAGTTCTGCATTTGAGAAACAAACTCTACCATAACACTTCCCTGGGGCTAAGTGAAACTACAATCTGACATCCTTAGGCTTCAGGTCACTACGGAAAGACCACCAAGTTAGAAATCAGTAGTCTGATTTGGGAACAAAACATGTCACCTCACCCCCATACTAGCCTTCTCAGACCCACAGCCCGAGGAAAGGACAAAGAATTCAAACGTGTCATGGTACTGTCATAGTTTGATAACTGCAGACTGCTGAGTTAAGAGAATGCTTATTTGGTGTACAAGAATTAAGACAAAACACAAAATAATACAAATTGAGTCAACGCTGGAGTGCTAGGATCTCACTCACAGACATGTGGGCTCAGTCTCTACTTTTTGAAAAAGATGGACAGGCTCGTGACTACGACCCCTATCCCCCATCCCATCTTTTTCCTGAATCCAGGATATCTTTTTATTTTGGGGGGTTTTTGAGACAGACTTTCTCAGTAGCCTTGGTGCCTGTCCTGGAGCTCTTGTAGACCAGGCACGCTGGCCTTCAACTGACAGAGATCCGCCTGCCTCTGCCTCCTGAGTGCTGGGATTAAAGGCGTGCGCCACAGCTGCTCGGCTCTGAATCCAGGATGTCTTTAATGAGCATTTCTACTTTGATAATCCCCAGTCAGCAAATTCCCCTGGCAGGCATTTCCACACTGGGGAATTGCTAGTACCAACACAGCTGCTTAGACCCAAACCTGAACGCCCCTCTGGACTCCTCTGTTCCCTTCCAGTCCGCCCATCAGTCCCTGGCTACTGGTTCTGCCTCTTTTCCTTACCATCAGTGTCTTAATCTAGGCCATCTTGTACCTGGGTCATAGTTCCTTATGGGGCTCTAACTTACCTTCTTGCTTCAATCTATCCAGTCCCAGCACATTGCTTTGCCTCCTCAAACACAAATTAAATACATGTTGCTCTTTGCATGACGACCTTCAGTAGAAATAAGTTGCTCACACAGGAGCATGTAAACCCCTGCCCAGTTATCTAAGCCATTGACAATGCAGCTTCTACTTTGGTTCTTCAGCCTTGGTTCTTTTGCTCTCCCCTTTGAATACGAATCCCAGCTAGGTGGAATGCCTATCTGCTCCGCACATAGAGCTCTTGGCCCACGAAGCCTCCTCCTGTTTGCTTCTCCCCCCACCATATTCTTCTTACTAAGATGCACCACACCTGTGGAAAAGTTCAGTTAACACAAGCTGCATTCACTATAACCATAACATGGTGAGCTTTCTCAATTAAACACATCCACATACTTTGTGCCCAGATCAAGAGCTGAAAGAGGCCCAGTACGCTGGAAGCTCCCTCATGCTCTTTGGCCCGACCTCTGAGAAAAAAACCACTAATCATCAGATATTCATGGCTAGTTTATTCCGATTCTATACTTTGTCTAAATGAAAACTAGCCCGAAGCGAAAGCCTGGGTCAGCTTTCTGTTGATGTGTGATGATTCACCCAAACACTTACGGCCTGGGATGACCTTGAGGTTCCAGCTTCATCCGTCTCCATCTTTGCAGCTGTCTTTTAAGTTAACTTTACCATCATGCTCCTTGAGGACTTGGATTGTCTTTCACTCACACCCCCAGCCCATTGCATCAGCCAATCGAATGCTCCCCTCCTCACTGTGAAGCCAAATGAATATGTTTTTGGTCATTTTTCTACTTGACCCTTCCACCTCCAACCCCCCTTTCTTCAAGAGATTGCCACATTCTAGCGGCTCACCCCTCTGAGGCCTCTCGTGCTTTGTCCCGTTGTCCCCTCTCGTGGCCTCTTGTCTGGACTCTCCTGAGGACTCCCATTTGGCCTTCTTGCTCCCAGTCATTCTATCAGACTTGAGTATGTTTGTCCTAAATTAAAATCTCCACTAGTTTCCCACCCACCATGGAATAAAATCAAAGCTCTACCAAGGCAAGGGGCTCTTTCACCTGCTGCCGTAGTCTTCTATGCTTTCTGCAGAACGCACGCCCTGTTCTTCAGGCATGGCCAATCTGCCCTCCTATGAAGCTCTCTAGAGCATTTTCACTAGGAGCTTCTGTGCTAGAAATGCCTTTTCCTGCATTCTTTCCCTCAACATCAACTCATCTTTTATATTCTCTCTCTCCAATGCCACCTTCTTGGTCAAACCATGTAGCGGAGGTCTCTTTCCCTGGTCCCGTTTCCCACTATGAATATTCATACTGAGAAATCTCACTAGGACAATAAGAGCAGCGCTCCAGGACAACATCTTCACTTTGTTCCCTGATGATGCCTACCACATCATAGGTCGCAGTCAACACGTGCTAGTGTTTAGCGCATGTTGAGCACTTATTCTGACAGATGCTTTCGTGTGTAATTTTAGCCCATCCTCACTGAAGCCCTATGAAGAAGGGGCAGGCTTTGCCCCAACTTTACAAGAGAGTTTTGAAAAAGAAGCTTGCCACAACTGTACTGTTGACACATGGTGATGCTACAAGCAAACCCCTAATTGCCCACACCCTAATGACCTTGGCTTTATAGTCCGAGCTTTGTCCGCCATGATACTCCACATGGATTTCTACTGTGGTTTCCAAGCGGTCATTAGCAGATGAAGTAATGATGCGGAGATTGAGGCAGTACCTCTCCACACATTTTTCTCTCGACTACTTTACAAGTGTGGTAGGAACAGGAGCTGGGGCTGTTTATTTTATGTCTTCCCTGCCTCCCAAACCCCAGGCAGTCAACACAGCATCTTATACATGTTTATGTCAACTAAATGTTTATCAGATGAAACAACGGGTGTCGCGTTCAAAGGCAGCTCTTGGCAGTCAGGCCTTTTTGCACAATCAGTGGTTTTTGAGGAGATTTTTCTGATGGTCGTCCTGAATCCAGGCCCAGCTGCTGCCTCTTCTAACCCCGTGCTTCTTCAGCATGATGTAGGCTCAGGGCCATCCCTGGCTGACCCACGCTCCACCCCAGCCCGGCCCTCTGCCATCCTTCCTGTCCTCAGGAAACTCCTCTGTCTGTCTTCCTGCTCGAGGCAGCTGATCTTGCAAGGCAAGTCTGGCCCACCCTCTCCTTTGCTTGACCTCACACCCAGCTTGAACCCTGCTGTTTCCCTGGTCATTCCGCAGAGGGAGGGCAACATGACACTTTCGGAGATAATTTTCATACAGAGCAGAGAGTGATAAACAGAGTCATGAGGTGTGAGTGAAAAAAAATAGCTAAATTGTTATCTTTTTTCCCCTTACTTTTCTTCTGTAGGTTTGGCAGTTATTTATCGTTGTTGATTCTAATAGAAACAGGAGAACATGGGATGTACTCACTCATATTTGGTTTCTAGCCATAAACAAAGGACATTGAGCCTATAATTAGTGGTCCTAGAGAAGCTAAATAAGGAGAACCCAAAGAAAAACATATAGGCATCCTCCTGAATATTAACCTTCATCAGGCGATGAAAGGAGACAGAGACAGAGACCCACATTGGAGCACCGGACAGAAATCTCAAGGTCCAAATCAGGAGCAGGAGAGAGAGCACAAGCAAGGAACTCAGGACCACGAGGGGTGCACCCACACACTGAGACAATGGGGATGTTCTATTGGGAACACACCAAGGCCAGCTGGCCTGGGTCTGGAAAAGCCTGGGATAAAACTGGACTCTCTGAACATAGCGGACAATGGGGACTACTGAGAACTCAAGAACAATGGCAATGGGTTTCTGATCCTACTGCATGCACTGGCTTTGTGGGAGCCTAGGCAGTTTGGATGCTCAACTTGCTAGATCTGGATGGAGGTGGGGGTTCCTTGGACTTCCCACAGGACAGGGAACCCTGATTGCTTTTCGGGCTGGGGGGGGGGCTTAATTGGGGGAGGGAAATGGGAGGCGGTGGCGGGGAAGAGACAGAAATCTTTAATAAATAAATAAATTAAAAAAAGAAAAGAAACAGGAGCAGTTAAGCTAAAAGAGGAATCGGTAGAAGGACAAAGAGATCTAGGCTGGGACTGTAGCTCGGTGGCAGAGTGCTTGCTTATATGTCAGATGCTGTGTTCAAACCATATCATAAGAGTAATCGCCGTGTCTCAAGAACCTCCAAGAGCTGGGCCGTGGTGACGCACGCCTTTAATCCCTCAGCACTCGGGAGGCAGAGGCAGGCAGATCTCTGGGAGTTCGAGGCCAGCCTGGTATACAGAGCTAGTTCCGGGACAGGCACCAAAGCTACAGAGAAAAAAAAAAAGAGCCTCCAAGGCTGATGTGTCGCTAGGCTCCCAGAAGAGATGGAAGTAGAACCAAGCAATAGTCCAGCTTGAGCAGGACTCCTCTTCCTGGTCTGTCCCTGTATATTTGTTTATCCGTGTCTTTCGGTGGCTCTGGGCCAGAGACACTGAGTTTATGCATGGTAACTCTCTCCTGGAACTCCACCTTATTGGCCCACCTGGGGTCCAGCGAGGATGGTGCTATTATACAACATGGCTCTCAATGGCTTATCTTGGTAGGAGAGACTGATATAGAAAGGGTCATCGCAAGCTGACAAAACTCCAAAATTGTCCACTACTCTTAATTATAGAAGGGATAGGAAGGATAAAGTTGCAAGAGAGTTCTGTCTGTTTCCCCCAGATGGAGTGAATTAAAAGGCTTTGTATATCTGAAATTCTTATTTCTCTGTTTGAGAAAGGGTATTACTATGTCCTGGTCTGCCCCGGAACTTAATATACAGACCAGGTTAGCCATGAACTTTGCAGCGATTGCTGGCCTGGCAGGTGTGAGATGCCACAGCCAACTCTGTCTTTGAAATTCCTTGTGAAGACACATACACAAATATAGACTGTCATTTAGCAATGTGACAACGATTAACTAAGATGGCATTAATACAGTGCCACATTCCTTTGAAGGATGGGACTTAGGCCTCACACAGGTGCTTCACAGAGCTCCTGTGGTCTGCTAAGGAGGGAAGAAGAAAGAATGTGCTCTCCCTCCTCAGTGATACAAATGAGTGCTCCTCTCCCAACCAACTACAGTTCAGGCCTACTAAGCCCGTGTAAGCAAGTCTCGGAAAACTGAGTCCTCTCCTTTCCAAGGTTCAATACCTCCTCACTCAGAGAAAGCTGGCTTTGGCCACAGCTTCCTTTTTGTGATTTGCAGAAGAGCAGGAACTGGAATAAATCCATGTTTCTTTCTTTTCTTGCCCTGTCTCCCAGTGGCCCTTCATTCTAAACCTAGATAAGGTCAATGTAATGGAAAGGAGGGACACCAGCTTCAGGTTGCAAAAAGAAAAGCCAAAATCCAAAGGCCTACCATTCCTAGCTGCTGCCCTCTGGACACCTCTCAGATGCATAGAGGGACAACACAGGGCCCCATAGGACACAGGCTCAGCAAGCTATGAGGAGGTTGGACTAGGCTCTGTTCTTAAGGAGGGACCTCATGACTCTGCTGTCCAGACTCTTGTATTCTGCCCAGACATTGTCAGCGGTGTCTCTCTGGCTTGTCTTTCAGGCTCTCTGGGTACAGCAGGCCGCGTGTGCAACTTGACTTCCCGAGGCATGGACAGCTGTGAAGTCATGTGTTGTGGGAGAGGCTATGACACGTCCCACGTCACCCGGATGACCAAATGTGAGTGTAAATTCCACTGGTGCTGTGCTGTGCGCTGTCAGGACTGCCTGGAGGCCCTGGATGTGCACACGTGCAAGGCCCCCAAGAACGCCGACTGGACAACCCCAACATGACCCCAGCAGAGGTCATCGTCTCCCTTCCCTCAAGGACTCCAATTGCACCTGCAAGGACACTGGACTTCTGGGTTGTCTTCGGGGGGGGGGGGGGCTGTTTCTTAAGGCATATGATCTTATCTCCACAGAAGCCCCTTTTTCCCTCTCTGGGAGCCCCAGGACTGGGGGCCACATGCTGCATCTTATAAGTACACCCTATTCTATCTATCTGGGCATTCTGAGGTCACCTCTCCTCCTGCTGATTTCTTTTAGGAAATGGCATGACAGGCTGTTTTAGGAGGAGGGTTACGGGCCCCCACCACTGTCACCTAGACATTTCCTCTTTCCTCTTTGGCCATGGGGAGAAACAACATCACATAGTAGAGGCTCTTCCTCTGTGTCTTCCCACAGATTCTAATAGTTAAGAAAGTCCACACTTCCCTCTGGGGTTGGGGGTGGGTATGGAAAACAGAATCAACTGTACCAAATTTTACTTGTGTTTTTTAAGAAGACCAAGCAAGGGCTTTTCTGAGTAATAACTGTTGCTACCATCCTTGATGATTGCCTGGAGAAGAATGGCTTTCAATAAACATCGGGCTTAAAACACATATGTTTCCAAAGAATTTGTTCAGTGCTAAACTCTGATATAACAAGGTAAGAATGCTTGTCCTTCGAGCCCGAGTTCGTCTTGAACTTTCCTGTCAGCCAACACATCAGAAAGTGATTGTTGTTCCTCACTGTCCCCTCCATTTGAGGACTCTTAAGAGATGAGACTTCTCAATATGCGCTGGAAAGAATCTGAAGGGGGATGGATGATCTGGCAGAGTTCTTTAACTATGAGGTAAATATAGTAAAATATTAATAATAATAATAACTTAGTGAGTGGAATATCAGAAATGTGCTTGCACAACTAAAGAAAAAGAAGGCAACAGAGTCCCAGTGTGAGTGTGTGCACAATACCAGCAGGGTTCTTGGCTAAGACTACCTTGTGGATGCAAACTGAGAAGTGAGGCCAGTGCGATGCTGACAGAGAGCTCTGCAGAGCCAGGACCCCCTCTCCATACTCAGACGCCCAGGAGAGCTATTGAGGAGCATTGGCTAGGACCCACCAACCTTAAGCCCCGACACTTTCAGTTATGTTTGTTTAAGGTTTACAAGCTGATGTGATAGTACAGTCTAGAGAACACAGCACACAGCCTGGCCTTTCAGTTGGCAACACTGCTATATTACATTGCAAGCACTTTGTATCTGGGAGACTATGTTTAACCAACCCAGCCGTAGTAATGGGAATAGCAATGTGGAGATGGTGATTGACTTCTGCCAGGAGATGACACTCAGAGAAAATGGAGAGGCTGCCTAATCCATTTTTTTTTAATGCTAGATGAAAGAAATGAACTTGATAAGGCTGCTTCTCAGCATGCAGTTCAGTTTGGTTCCTGTTCAACATATAGTTTCCTCTTAGAGCTACACTAACTAACAGGATGTCTCCTGTTGTACACCCAGCATCAAACTGCCGCTGGCTCATCGCTTCATGCTTTGGGCTTCATCTTTCCATCCTTGTCTAAGTCATTCCGCCTGAGGCTCCTGGGAAGCGAACTGCAGGTGTTCTTTGTCAGAGCTGGTATTAGCCACCTAGCCTTCTTAGAAATGACGTGGCTCCAGTTCTCCCCTCCTCACCTCCCGTTCTCAGCAACCGTTCTGGTGATTGGGGTCAAACCAGGCCTTGTCATTGCCAGGTAAGTGCTGTGCCCCTGAGCCACATCTACAGCCTTCTTGGTTTTTATTTTAAATTTTCTATTTCATTTTACATACCAAGCACAGTTCTCCCTCCCTCTTCTCCTCCCACTCTCCCCAACTCCCCAACTCAACTCTCCATCCATTCCTCAGAAAGGGCAAGGTCTCCCCATGGAGAGTCAACAAAGCCTGGGACATGAAGTTGAGGCAGCGCCAAGCCCTTTCCCCCTGTATCAAGGCTGAGCATGGCATCCCACCATAGGGAATGGGCTACAAAAAGTCAACTTATACACCAGGGATAGCTCCTGGTCCCCCTGCCCAGGGGTCCCAGAAACAGGCCAAGCCACACAACTGTCACCCACAGGCAAAGAGGCTAGTTTGGTCCTATGCAGGCTCCCCAGCTGTTGGTGCAGAGTTTCTGAGCTCCCACACGCTTGGGTCAGCCGTCCCTGTGGTTTTCCCCGTCATGGTCTTGACCCCACTTGCTCATGTTATCTCTCCTCCCTCTCTCTGACTGGACTCCTGGGAACTCATCCCATTGCTTTGCTGTGGACCTCTGCATCTGCTTCCATCAGTTACTGGATGACAGGTCTATGATGACAATTAAGGTAGTCACCAGTCCGATTACAGGGCAAAGCCAGTTCAGGCTCTCTCTCCACTATTGCTAGGAGTCTTGCCGTGGGTCATCCTTGTGAATTCTTGGGAATGTCCCTAGCGCCAGGAGTCTCCCCAATGACACAATGGCTCCCTCCATCAAGATATCTCTTTCATTGCTCTCCCTCTCCTTCCCTCCCCCAACTCGACCATCCCGTTCTTCTCATCTGCCTCTTTGTATTTCATAGACACAGTAAGCAGGAATAACGGAGCAGGAAAGTGGCTCTTCCGGGGTTCGCATGGGGATCAGGCTAGCCCATAGCTCCCAGTGTCCAGGGTCCCTGGGAAGCTTTCATGAGAGGCCCAACTCCACTAGCACTTCTGGCTACTAAGAGGAATGGCGAAATCTTAAATCCTTGGGTATATTTAGGGTGGGGAAGATTCCTAGAGAGGATATCAGCTTCTTTCAGTTCAAGCAAACTAAAATCAAGAGAAGTGAAGGGATCCCCATAAACATGGGCTGAACCCCAGGGTTCCACATAAGGAGGACAGGAGAGAACCTGAAAAAAGTTAGTCTGTCCATTCAATGGAACAAGTTTCTCGCAGATGAACTGAGCAGGGTCTGAAATCGTTTTAGCCCTCTAATAGATAATTATTATTATTGTTGTTGTTGTTGCTATTATTATTATTTCTGAGGCATTTAGAACTAAATTTCTTTTCTTGTTGAGATTTGTCCCCCTGATGAGCACCAAAGAAACACGGCTCGTTCATAGGAAGCCTGTAGAAGGTGCTCTGCTTTGTGAGAACGTGGTAGCAGTCCCTGCAGAGGGCAGTGGTCTTCACTGAGGGGAGCGGAAGAAGCAAATGAAATGCTCTCGTTGGATTTTATTTAGGAAAGAGAACATTTATATTTGAAAAGAATTAAAACCAGTAAAAGTCATCATGAACCTACTTTAGGGCTTAGTAGAGAGTTGCTATTCAAGATGACTGAAATACACTAAGTTCTTGGGCTTTTAAGGAAAATATATGACACTAATTATCCAAAATAAGGAAGAAGTCTACTCAGGTCAAATCCCCTGTAAGAAAAAGTCTTACTATAAATTGATTCCATAGGCCTTTGTCAATTTTAATTAATTTTCCTCACTATCTGAATACACGTCAACAATACATCTTAGCTGGTTTATTAGGGCTTTCTACAGAATAAGCTTAACGTGATCCTAACAGTCTATGAGAGACTTTTTTCAACAGATTATTTTCACTAAACTTGTTTGTGTTGCTGACTGAGAGTTGTCTATTGTCCTGACACATGCTTTGTCAAGTGATCCTCCAGTTCCAGTACCCTCACACTGCCCCTTCGAGTCTGAAACCAATGCTCTAACTTGAGGTCAGTCTTCCCCTCAAATGTCTACGGCCTAAGCTGAGAAACCCCAGAGTCATAGCCTTGCTCAGTTCCCTCTCAGCATCTTAGCTCTCCAGAAGATTCCTGGGGGAAGTGGGAGGGACATAGCCCTCACTCCCCAGAACATTTCCTTCCTGGGGGTCACCAGGTTAACAGGTCCCTGAGAGGTGAGGCCTGTCAGAAGTGACACAGTGTGAGTGACGAGTGACATCAGATGATGGAAAGCCGCATGAAGACCAGAACGGGCTTGCTTTGGCCATGTAACTGGCAAGTTCTGTAATCATAGGCAGTGTAAGTCTCCATTCTTGCTGGACATGTCCTTCTGTTGCTGTAGCTCCCCTGTCCCTAGCACCAAGCACCTTCTTCCTGAGGGTTAGAGGTCCTTGGTCAGAGCTCAAGTTCTCCTTACTCACTGGATAGCTCTATATACTGGAAACATTCATTTCAAGATGGTTTCTAAATTGTCACTGTTATTCCTTCATCTTAAAATTATTACTATTACGTTAAACCCAGGCATTACATTGCTTTTGCAAAAAGAAAAAAGAAAAAAAAAGTATCTTTAAAGTCAGAAAGAAAACCAAACCTTCCAGTGACTATCCTGGGCCCTGTTAACTTACAGCAGACCCCTTATCATCCTTGGTAGACTGCAGCAGACCTGAAACCCCTGCATCACTGTGCTTCTACACCCTTGGACCACATCCTCAAATTTTAGAGGATGGTCTGTGGCTGGTGTTTCCCACAGTTGAAATACATTCACTTCACCAGCACCAACAGTACCACCACCTCCACCACCACCACCTCCTCCACCACCACCTCCAAAACCTCCACCACCTCCACCACCACC
>NC_022035.1:12808348-12822184 GCF_000317375.1 Microtus ochrogaster | reverse complement strand
CACCACCACCTCCACCACCTCCACCACCACCTCCACCACCACCTCCACCACCACCTCCACCACCTCCACCACCTCCACCACTACCTCCACCACTACCTCCACCACCCCCTCTGCCACCTCTACCACCTCTTGCTCACTTTCAAAATAAAGGCTCAGAGACGTGTCCCATGGCCCAGAATTCCGTTTTGTGCCTAGTTACTGCATTTCCATCTGGGCTTCTTTATCTGAAGAGTGAGGATTGTGCTCAGCAGAGTGAGTGTATTCTACCACTTCCATGGCCTCTGCCAGGCATGTGTTGAACATGCTGTGAGCTGACAGGTAAGGCAAGTGGACTTTGACATTCTTCATGGTAAAGGAAAGTTTCTCTCACCCATTAGGATGGTCTTGACAATTTTCTAGAGATCAGCAACATGAGAAGTAGTTTGCAAAATCCAACCTGATCATGAGTTTTCTAAGTCATAGTTATTCCAGCCCTGGCGGTTGGTTTTGTTTTTTCTTTTGCCCCAATATTCCCATAAATTCCTGTTTAACCAAACTCCCACTTCCATAAGCTAATAAAAGTGTCACATAGGTTGTTAGTAAGAACTATTGTTATTTAGAAGTCGGCATTTTCTGTGTAATCAAAACACAATAAAGTGAATTTTTGGTGCTAACTTTGTTATTTTAGACTCTTGGCAATCTTGCCAAACCTCCGCTAAGAAATCAGGTTATGTGAACTCTTCTCTCGTCTTTTCTCAAGACCATGATCAAGAGACATCTTTCATGTTTATAAAGAGTTCCAGGAAAACACCCGACTCACTTTACTCATGGCTGTTTTGTGGGAGTGAATAAATAAGAAATAAGACTATGTTCAGGATTGGAATATTATTCTTTTCTTTCCTGTGTTTCACTATGGCTGCTATGTAAAGGCAGCATCAACAGAGTGTCTCTCTGTGGTACCTACTGCACACTCAGCAGCCTCCTGATCACTGCTCTTCATGGATACTGAAATGTCATCTTCTCACCTTGATCAGAAAGGTGAGACCATATGACCCTTTCATTGCAATTTGCCCATAATGTAGGCTAGTTCAAGCAGGAAAAGTCTGTTGCGTGGATACAAACTCTCCCCCAGCAAAGGCAACCCATTCTTCCATTTTCTCTAAGGATGATAAGACTTGGCAAAAACATTCCTAAACTTTAAGCATCTCAAGGTGGGGCTCCATGGTAGAGATGATTGCTAGCCTTGTAGAGCTCAGTTCTATCTTCCAGAAATTAATACAGCTACTTAGATTATCTGAAAAGGAGATGATTTTCATAAAGACATTTCTTTCTTTCTCTTTCTTATTTTTTTTTTTAGTTTTTTTTGTTTTTTGTTTGTTTGGTTTTTGAGACAATTTCTCTATATTATCCTGGCTATTCTGGAACTTGCTTTGTAAAACAGGCTGTCCTGGAACTCGCAGAGATCTGCCTGCTGGGATTAATTCCAGGTGCTGGGACTAAAAGCATGCACCACCACTGCCCAGCTATCTAAGGACATTTCAACAAAATATTTTAAACCAAGAGCTGTCAATAGAATTTCCCTGTACTTAAACCCTTTTTGTAAAAGAAATGACCTATACAGGGTAGGCAGAAGATAGTCTGGTCTATAGCTAGAAGGTGCCAGAAGCAAGGTCCTTCACTTCTAATTGTGACAACCAAGTACATCCAGACATTAACAAGATGTCCCCTGATGGAATAGGAAGAGAGAAGGTGGTATAAACGGTCCTTTGTCAAGTGCCGGTGGTCTAACATTTTGAACTAGTCCTCATACGATTTCAGTTAGGGACTCTCCTCCCTCCCCCTACCCTGGGACTCTCAGTATTGGTCTATCAGACAGGCTGAGAAAGAATCCTCTTGAAAATGTGCAGTCTTAGAACCCTCAGCCTATCACAGCACACAGAAATGGGGCTATGTATGGAAGCTCACCCAGGCCTACGCTACATGTCCCAGAGGTCCAAGAAAGCACGAAGTATCTTGGTTTTTAGCAGCTGGAAGCATAATTCTTAGGAATTTTTCAATTTCACAATGTTTCATTTTTGTTTTCTTTTTAAGCAAAAAACAAAATCCACAAGATGTGTCCTGGAAGGCAGGGGAGTAACAGCATTAGACCTTAGCATCAGCTAGTTGAGTAATTTTGAGTTCCTCGGGGCACTCATGCGGAGGGTAGAACAAAGGAGAAACTGCAGAACACGAGAGGTCTGACTTTCAAGTAAAGAGAGCTGGGTTCCAAGTCAGGGCCACAGTCCTCTTACTACAGCTGTAGATTGCAGGGAGCCTGGCCCCCCTGGGCAGTAGCCAACCATCATTAAAGCACTTGTATTAGAGATTTTATCCTTCTTGTGACCAAGGTGCCTTACATAAGTGACTTAGGGAAGAATACGTTATTGTAGTTTATGGTTTCAGAATGTTTAGTCAATGGTGACTCGGCTTTAGGTGTTTGGTTAGAACATGGCAGTGTAAGCACGTGACGCAGGAAGTCGGTAAGCAGAGAACAGGGTCTAACCAAGGTGCCAGGACAAGATACAGCCTTGAAAAGACACACCCATTAATACATTTATTCCAGCGAGGCCCCACCTCTTACCCTTACTACCTCCTTCTGCTAACGTGAGGATATGATTCCTTCAGGGGTCTAATGACTCATTGGGTAAGACGCCTCATGATCCGTTACCTCTGGAAATATTACCACACACTTCTCTAGGGATGGACTTTATGTATCATCTGATGTTTTTGATCCAATTAGGTTGACAATCAAAATTAAACCATCACAGCACTATAAAATACTTTGAAATCACTGCTAATGTCAACAAAAATACTTTTTTATAAGTATGCCATTAAATGCTTATTTTTTTTTCTTTTAATGAGGTAAGGTGCTCGGGGTTTGGACTACTTACCTCCCAGACAGCTCTTCGCTCTTGGTGTCCTTGTTGTACTGATAGAGATATCAGCCAGCTAGACTACTTGTGCCAGCATTGGCTAACATGGACATGCTACAGAAGCTTTGAAGAAGCTACATGGCAAGCATAGCTGCCTGCTACTGAAACACTGATCCGACTCCTAAAAGCCACTGTCCCAGACATGACTTGATTTTTGCCGTTACAAATGTCACTGTATGAAAAAGTGACTCTCTTGCTCTGCAGACATTTTCACCCAGGGCTGCTTCCAGGACAAAGCCTGGGATTGGTAGGTAGAAGCATGGAACTTCATTTCCATGGAAGCCTGCCATAATTGGCGCAGGTGACCTTTTTGCATCCTCTTCCTGGCTGTATAAAAAAAGAGGTTCGACTCCTTTGTAAGCCAGCTGAGAGATGCCCTCCTCTTGAGTGGTCTTTTCTTGTCTACTTTTTACTTTCCTCCTCACTAGATCAGCTTAAACTAATAGATAACACAGATGGTAATGGCAGGGCAACCGTGGCGATGAAGCGGAAGTAGCAGCATCAATGACAAGAGAAACAATGAGAGACTACCTGGAAAGTTCCAGCGAGCTACAGGGGCTAGAAGGAGACACAACAAAGACGATGAAGCTGTGAAGAGCTGAAGAGGAGAAACTGTGGACCCTTCTCACGGAAGAGAGGTCCAGAGGGCTACCAAGTCTTAAATGTCAAAGAACTCGGTCCTAGCAACCGTTTGTAATAGCTATGACAGTGTATGAAGCGTTATCATATTAGATGTTATAAGCAGCTAAGGATCCTAAACTCGCTGAGCCAGAGAGCTGTAACACTTGTTGTTCTGGAAAGCCATGGAAGCTATAGCAGCAGGAGACCCAGCCTGCTGCCACTTGCTGCTAACACCTACTGCTGGGTGAGCAAGTCTGGGCACCACTAGGTTTCAAAGCCCAGAACAAGAAGACTCCAACCTAAGTTGCTTGAATCTTGACTCTGGATCCTAAAGCCTAGAGCAGTAGGTCCTGAACTCTCTGCAGGAGGAGTCAAACATCCTTTAGAGCAGAGGCACTCTAAGACCTAGGGTTTCCAGCATGAAAATAGCTTCCCGTCTCCCGCTCACAATTTCTATTCAAGTAGTGGAGAGGGCCTTCAGATAGCTGGATAAGAATTGCTGACCCTAACCTTACGTTTACCCTAACCTTATGATATTCGGATTACAAGGGGTGATGTAGATGAGCGGCCCAGAGAAGATGAGGGACACTGAGGAAAAGCTTGGATGGTGGATGACAGAATCCATAGCCCCATGAACCAGAGAACTTGGGGTAGGTGGAAACTGGCTTATGGGAGGAATCGGAAGGCCTAACTTTTTGATTTGATCATTGTTTTTCATGGACCAAATTAAATTCCTATTTAATGCTGCCCAAAAGAAGTGATGAACAGTGAGAACCACTTGAATCAACAAATAGTTCACAGTCTGTTCCCTCATGTTATCATCTAGTTCTAGATAATAGTATAATTAAAATTAACATTTGTAAGAACAAGTTAAAGAAAAAGAGCCCATGAACTTGAGAGAAAGTAGGGGAGAGTTGTGCACGGGAGAGGTTGTAGGGAGGAAAGAGAAGGGAGAAACTGATGTAATTATGTTTTAATTTCAAAAAACAAAACAAAAAAACAGATTTTAAAATCTGATCAATGTAATCAGTTCACATTTGGGCTGTGTTTGGACTCCACTTGATTTTGCATTTCTGAGTACCAGTTGGCCCTGTGAACGCCTTTGTAATTGAATTACAGTCTCTGGATTTCCCCAGACAGTCCACCCATTCCTATTTTAATAGCATCATGGGCTTTCTTAAGTTCTCAGAGGAATCACATTACTGTCTGCAAACCCAATTCACATAATCAAATGACAGGAGTGCCGCTGGTATCCCCTCAGCTAGTTGCTCTCAACAGTCAAGTTAGCAAACCCTCACCAAGCCATCTGTAAATATTTGGGGACTTGGGGTTACAGGTGGAGGTCGTTTGCCACCCAAATCACTCTCAGGTGAAACAGACAAATCTAAACGGGAGTCTCCCAAAGTCTACCCTTCTGCAGAAGCTTTGGCACCTGCCCCTCGCTCCTTGTCCTCCCACAGCCATGGAGGCCTTGAACTCTGAGTCCTTATTTTGGAATCGTGATTTAAAAAGACAATATTCCCAGCCAAAGTAGCCCTAGACAGAGAAGGGAGTGTGGGTTTCATTTTCCTATACGTTGCTGTAACTATAAACAATGCCTTATCATCGCCAAAGTTCTCATGAAATAATAAGCCCTGGTGTTTTTGAAAGTATTTACACCAGCCCTTGGAGATTTTCTCAGAATCATGATTCACAGATGAGAAATTTTCCTCTTCTACAGGGTTTAGTAATTGGCACGAGAATCACTCAGTAGATCGTCTACGCAAATGAATTTGGACAGTCCTTCTGGTAACTCTTCATTAACAAACCTTTTACTTTTTCTCAAACTGAGTGGATGGCGGGGTCAAGATAGTCTCTGCTTCGCATATTATAGACTGATCATTCAATATTTTCTGAAAACTGGATTGTTCTATCATGGAGATGGCACGTAGTTGCAGTGAGATCACATGGTACTTTCGGGATCCCAAGAGTGAGGATTTCTGGGGATCACAGCGTGTCACATTTGTGAGGAACTTCGCAGATCATTTATTCCAACCTTTACATCTCATTAATGTGAAACAAAAGGAACTCCATGGTTTGAAGTATGATGTTAGCAAGAGACTGTGAATCATGTTTAGAAAGAACATTTGTTAATCACTCCGTGAGTCTGCGCTGAGCATCCCCTGTGAGTCAGCCAGTGCGTTACATTCTAAATACACAGCGGGGAGTGAGAAGGACACGCGCTTGCTCATACTCAGAAAGGACAGTAATTAGTCACTCAGTGATTCTGTATGGAGCATCCCCTGTGAGTCAGACTGTGTACTACCTACGAGAGATCAGCAGAGACCGAGGCAGACCTGGAGTGTCTGGAGGCACTGCCAACACCAAGAACTTATTACTGTATGAGTTTGTTCAGGAGCATGATTGGGCTTAATACTTAGAACCATTCTTAGATCTGGATATGATTATCCTCATATTTGAGCCGAGGCAAATTTCAGACAGATTTAGGAATTGGCTTAAAGGCATAAAGAACCCAAAATCTTGGAAACAGGCATATAACCAAAGAATCAATATGATTTTTAATTCAATTTATAAGACAACAAAATCCTTCATAGAGCCACAATGAACAGAGCTCTACCAGGAAATAGGTCAGTTTTCACCACATATTTTAAAAGATGCTTTTGTTCAAACTCAAATGAGGTGCGCCTAGAGAAACCTAGATTACAGTCAGGAGAAATCTACTTGGATGTGGAGATTCAATCTATCGATGAAGATACTTCTAAAACATCACTTATCGATGTAAAAGTAGCCTGAGTCATGATATATTTAAATTTTCCCTGGGCTCTTTCCTAATGCCTCAAGGATTAGGTGAAATGAACTTGCAAATATATATATTCTTTCATAGTGGTCTTCCTTCTGGCACCAAAAAAAAAAAAAAAAAAAAGAGGGACAGAATTTTCTTAGCAAGAATGCCTAAGAAATACATTTCGGAATTGTCTTCAAATGTAATAATGTATTTTGAATACTTTTAAAGGCACAAAATGCATATACGCATAATCTGGCATGAGTTTGCAATAACATTTTTTACTTTGCTTGACATAAAATGAGGGTACTCTTTGTCTCCATAAGGAAAATTAGGAAGATGTTTCTAATACCAGGACAAGAGTCCTAGGAACAACAGGTTTCCCCTCCTCCCCTTTCATCCAGCAAGCTTGGAAGAATAAGGTCGGTTTCCAGTAGTGACCTTTAATTGACCCCTAGTTGACCAGTTTTAACCTGTGGCTGGGATTATTCTGAGGGTGGCCAAATTCCTCAGAGCTAAATCTCTTCAGAAACGGAGGAAGCCTGGGGCAAGTCCTGACTTGAATATGTGAGGAGCCTAGCGAGAGCCAGGGAGCCAATCCTGTCTAATGGAATCTTAAACGAGGGGTCAAGGGACAGGGTGGAGGAGTTTTATTACAATTTTCCTAAAAGTGTATGGAACAGATTGACACTCATGTTTATTCATAATGTCAAAAAACTGCCCACGGACATGCATGTTGACTTGTGACAAAACTGCTAAGCAGTGTGAGGTCCTGGAGAAGGTAGTACTATACACACACAAAGAAACACATAAGCAAACAAATAAGCAAATAAAAGATAAGAAATTCAATCCCGGTTAGAACGTGATTCATTGCTTTGGAGCAATAAACAGTGAAATGACATCCAATTTTTCCACTTATTGGACACATGAGCAATTTTCCTTATAACTACAGTAGATTCTTTCAAAGATTATATTGACACCCATGGGAGGAAACTCGCCCCGAGTGCCATTTTATTTATTTATTTATTCGTTTATTTATTTTTAATACATTTTTATTGAAACACAATTGCATCACTTTCCCCCTCCCTTTCTTTTCTCAACCCCTCCAATCCACTCTTTTCAAGCCCCACATGGTCCCCCGCTCCCATTGTTTTTCTTCCATACATTATATATATTATGTAGACATGTGCACACATATGTAGATACAGCCTGCTCCTTCTGGCTTGGTGATTGTGTGTATGTGCTTTCTCAGCTGACCATCTACATCACAGCTCCTACATGGAAGGTTCAGTGAACGTCTCAGATGAGGGGGAGAAAACATTTTAAGAGCCAGAAAACCAGAAGTCTTCTGTGAAACATCCCCTCCTAGAAATGGCAGCATCAACAAGATAGGAAGAAGGGCATTGCCAATTGACATGCTGAAGTGGAGGGGACACTTTATAGAGTCACACCCCTACACAAAGAACTATAGGCAGCTAGTGACGCTGGGAGGGAGAAAAATTAGCTTCTCCCAAGCATGAGCCCCCTCTTGGTCATTTCCTTTTTATTACTTTCAGTGGGGCTTTGAAAATCTCACCCATACTGAAGGCTAGGCCTCATGTACAGCAGACGATAACCAACACAAAATCAACTCAACAGTATTTTTGTAGACTTTTTGTCTTATATTGTTTTGTTTAGGGCGTTTTGTTTTGTTTCGTTTGTCTTAATGGTCCTTTGCTTGCTTATTATGGTTTCTGATTTTGTTTTTATGGGTTTTGTTTTTATGAGTTTTTCTTGTGGGTTTTTTTTTTCTTCATCCTGGTTTGTTCGTGTTTTTGGGTTTCTTGTTTGTTTGCTTGCTTGCTTTCTTGCTTGTTTTCCTGATTGCTTGTTTTATAAAGAAAGAAAAATAAAAATCCTGGAGCTGGGTGAGTGGAAATGTGGGGGAGAACCTGGAAAAAGTTAAGGGAGGACAAATTGTGATCATATATATTACCTGAAAATAATTTTTTCAATTAAAAAAAACTTCACCATTAACAAAGCTACCTGGTATAGACACTATTTCCAAAAATTTCTTTTGAAAATGCATGGATTTTATTTTATGCATTTATTTATATTACTTTTTGCCAGGTACTAAACCCAAGGCTATGAAACCCAACAACCCCAGACCTACATTTTATGCTTTAATAATTCATTATTCAATAACCACCTGGCATAACTGTCTGTCCACAATTTCCTCTAGTATTTGGAACCTATCATTGAATAAGGATTCCTATTAATATTGCAAACCAAATGTTGCTTTCCTGCCCCCTGGAAATCTTGCTGCAAAAGGCCCCCGATTCAGGTGAAATAAGCCTCTTCAGAATGGCATGGTGATTCTACCAACGCCCACAACCAGGCACAGGTGAAATAAGCCTTTTTCAGAACAGCATGGGGATTCTACCAATGCCCACAAACAGGCACAAGGGTGTTTCTCAGGCCAGAAAAAGAAGAAGAAATTGAAAACTCGAGCTTGGGAGCTTTGTAGTGGTTTACTAATTTTCCACCCAGAATTTGAGGTTTTAAAGACCATATTGATGCAGGAAATAAAGACATAGCCTTTTGTAATGCAGAAGAATTGAAATTAGGAGGCAATGTACATATAGCCAGAACCTTCCAAAGGCCAAATATGCAGGAAAGGGAAATTCTGGAGAGCAGTGAAAGGCATCAACAAGGAACTGTGGGTACACACTGCTTAGCAATGGAGATACATTCTGAGAAATGCGTCATTGGCAGCTTTGTCCTTGTGCCAACACCACACAGTGTAGCTAGCACAGGCTAAGACTGCTACATGCCATTGAGTCATATATTTCTGTGAGATCACTGTCTTGCAAAGGATTCATCATCAATATCATAAAATATCATAGAGTGTATGACTAGTGTGTTGTGAAATGGGATTGCGGTGGAGACAATTGTCTGCTGGCCAATGAGAGACAGTGCCTCTTCTCATGTTAGTGTTGGAATTCGTATAATTTGTATGTCTCAAGAGTAGTCTAGACAAGAAATTAGCTTTAAGGAAACATTTTTTAGACTGAGGTGCCTAGCTGAAGCAAAGCCTTCTTGAAGGTGACAATTCCAACCAAGCAGAAGAGGATTCTCGCATATCAAACTGAATGGAACTTGAGTTCATAGCCCAGAATTGCAAAATACAGACCAAAATAAGCCACCATAATCACAAGACAAAACAAATTATATGTTTAGACTTCCCAAAATATCAAATATTCAAGTTACATTACTCTTCATTAAAATTTTGAACAGGATAATTAAGCACCAAACATCCCAGTTCTTGAATTAGTTCCATGTTCCACCATGGCAAAGCAGACTCATCATAAATAAAAGGCTATAGGAAGCAGAAGAGTAGGGACGTGAAGAGAGCGTCTTGAAAAAGATGTTCAAGAAGTGCCTACTAAATACTCTCTCATGGTTGTATTTTAAATTAGTACAGACATTTTGGGAACTGTGGCAATTCTTTAAAAATTAAATCCAGACTTACCATATGATCAAGCAGTCCTATTTCTGTATATGTGTGTATATATGCATACATACATAAAGAAAGAAATCAAAATCAACATGTGAAGATATGCCTGCATTCCTATAGTCTTTGCAGTATATTTGCCAAAATATAGAGTCTACCTCAGTATCCATCAACAGATGAATGGATTTTAGAAATAGTGATCTGTTAATTGACAAGCCCCCACAATTTACAATGGTTTCATTGTAGTGTAAAACTGAAAAAAAAAATCAGTGTAAATCAGACTACAGATTTCAATTTTGATATTTCCTTGGCCTAGCAATACAAAGAAGGATTCTCTTTCACGTGATGACCGAGCATCACGTGATTGGCCGCAAATGTAGCTTTCAGTCTTTCATGTTAACATGACGAGCATCTAATACCTACCCTGTAGGGGACTGTGCTGACAAGCTGTTTAGTATGTAGAATATTGTCAGAGTATTTTGAGTTACAATATTCTCAAGGTAAGATTGGTTCATCAGAAACTATCTCATGGTAAGTCAAGGAATTAAATATTCTTACCACAAAGCAAAGAGTTCATAAATATTGGGGATGATAGATATGCTAATTAACATGATTTGAGTACTATATAATGTATACTCCTATCAAACATCATCTTATACCTCATAAATATGATTTTTTTATCTGTCAACTGAAGACAAAATAGCTACTTATAAACATGATATTTATGTATGGCATTAGGAAGACCTGAAAGAACTTATTTGTAGGAATATAGGAACACTGAACTAATGAAAAGCATTATTGACCAGAGTGGGAGAAATAAGTTTGCTTCTGCAGCTTTTGATATTCATCACGTCATAGATGTGTTGGTGTGAACGAGAATGGTCCCATAGGCTTGGTAATCAGGAAGTGCATTATCTGAAAGGATTAGGAAGTATGGCCTTGCTGGAGGAAGTATGTCACAGGGCGTGGCCTTTGAGCTTTTAAAAACCTAAGTCAGATCCATGGCTCTCTCTCCTCCTGCTGCCTGTGGACCAGATGTAGGAGTCTCAGCTATTTCTCCAGCACCATGTTTCATGAAACTTCCTGGTCATCATCCATCATGGATGAAACTCATGGCAGGAGCCTGGAAGGAGGAACTGAAGCAAAATCATTGAGTAATGCTGCTTACTGGCTTTCTTCCCCTGACTTGCTCATCTACTTTTCCTATACAGGTCAGGCCTCTCTGCACTGGGATAGCTCTGCCCACGGTGGGCCTGGCCCTCTTATATCAACTGACCCTTGTAAACATGAGACACAAATATGTCACTATTCAAACATAATCTTTCCTTCCTTGTTTGTACCCAAGATACCATGTTAATATCACAATATAAACTCAAGTCAAATTTTAGAAGTCCAAGTCATTAAAAAATTCCATCACTTGGAAGTTCAGTGTCTCTTTAAAATATTTAATTTCTTACCAGTGGGTTCCTATAGAATCAAAACAGATTAAATAATCTTATTATTTAATTAAATAGATCTTACTAAATTAAATTAAGTAGGTTGTATTCCAAAATGGAAAAACCAAGCCACAGTTACAGTCAAATCAAAGGAAAACCAAAATCTGGAAGTACAAATAGCTGGATATCTATCACTCACTTAAAGCCTTCTAGTTTCTAAAGGCACAGCCCATGAAATTCTGAATACTCACCAGTTTTGCCTGCTGGAAGTTCCACAATACTCAACCTTCTTGCCTTTAAATAGTGTGGTCAGGTCTGCCATCACAGCATCTAACTCTCTAGTACTGATTTCTGTCCTGGTTACTTTCTGATGTGATAAAACACTGACCAAAACAAACTCGAGGAGGAAGGAGATAATTTGGCTTACCCATCCTGACCACGGTCCATCATTAAGGGAAGTCGGAGGAGGAGCTCAAGAAGAAGCAGAGGTAGAAACCATGGAGGAATGCTGCTTACTGGTTTGTTTCTCTGGCTCACTCAGCTACTTTTATCACCCAGCTCAAGGCTACCTGCCTTGGAATATCTCTGCCTACAATCGGCTGGGCCCTACTATACTAAGTACCAATTATAAAATGGCTCCACAGGTCAATCTGAGGGATGCCATTTGCCAACTGAGGATCGTTCTTCCTTGATGATTCTAGTTTGTGTCAAAGTGACAAAACCAACCAGTGCAGTTGTGATGTGTTTGGCAAGAATAGAACAATTTGTGTGTTGATAGAAACATCTATGGTCTTTAGCAAGCATGATAACTTCTAAATTCTGAACTTTGAAAAGCAGGAGCATATAAAGACAGAGCTCTGATCCTTAGAATGGGAAAGGCCAAACCGCAGAGTACAGCTGGCTATAACACTCTGGCTTCAGCAGTAGCTACGGAAAGAGTGGAGCAATTGAATCATTTCAGAGAAAAACAATAGCCATAGAAAGAACAAGAAAACTGTAGATTAAACAGGTTGATGGCCTCAGCCAACTACAGTCAGAGGACAACTTTATACAGGTGGTTCTATAGTCCATAAAGCAAAGACTGTAACTGTGGTTAACCTATGGCATGTATTAAATGCAAAGTATCCCAACAAAAGGCCAATAAAACTTTAGCATTAGAAATAAGAAAGACTTTGAACACATAGAAAGAATACCACAAGAAATATAAAATGTCAAGTTTTTGCTAAAAATTTACCTCTTTAGTGACCCTTCAAATACAAGACCAGACGGAACGATCAGCACCGCTTCCCTTAGGAGACCTTACCAACTTTTTCCACCTTGCCTTGCATTTCTTCAAAGAAGTAGGCATTTGAGCCGGGCGGTGTGGTGCACGCTTGGAGGCAGAAAAAGGCGGAACTCTGTGAGTTCAGGCCAGCCTGGTCTACAAGAGCTAGTTCCAGGACAGGCTCCAAAGCAACGGAGAAACCTGGTTTCAGGGGGGAAAAAGTAGGCATTTGGTAGACACTCAATAAGACAATGCCATTTTAAAATAAAAGAGCGCTTCAGCTATTCTTCAAGCAATTTTGATTTAACTTAAAAGACTACTTTCTACCAGTCATGAACATTATGTATGAAGGTAGTACCCAGTTTTGATTCATCCATATAAGTCAGTAACTTGGCATGGTTGATTACAATTGGAAAGTCATGGTAGAAAGTTTTCTGAGAGATTCAAACAGATGACGATATTTAATTATCAGGATGAATCCAGGGGCTGGAGAGATTGTGTAAAGTGCTTGAAAAGCAAGCATGGAGGTTTGAGTTTGATCCCCAGCACCTACTGAAAAGCAAACTGTAAACCCAGCGCCAGGGAGGAAGAGACAGGAGCATCCTCGGTGCCCGATGGCTGGCTACTCTTGCCAGATGGGCAAACTACTGAAAAACAAGCAATATGGTAGAGAGAGTGATCAAGGAAGCCATTCAACATTAACCTCTGGCCTCTACATCCACACACATATATGTGTGTGCATGCATACACACACACAAATACACGTAACATGTCAGATACCGCATGACCTATGGGCATCAGAAATTCTGGTAAATTTCCTGTAGATGATCAAAAGGAACTCAAAAGCTTAATGGTCACCCAGGACTCATGTTCCCGAAGCACAAACCATCTACACTGTCACTGAGAACTTTCCTCACGGACACCCCGCCTCTGTTCACACTGCTAGTAACGAAGCTAATCCTAGGTATCAACTAGAAGAGTGAGTCTCAAAAATGGGTTTTCAAAAGAACATTGATGGGTTTTAGAATTAACACAGAGAAGAAAGACTGAATTTTCAGGAAAAGGAAAACCTTCCTAAGTCGGTTGCTTGACACCCATTTTCTCCACTGGTTGGCAATCCAGAAAAAGAGCGATCACAGATGAATTTGAGATTTAAATATATCGTGCTAACAATAGGGGGTGACTTGAAACCAGTGATAGGGGCTCTCTCTTCCTCACTCCCTCCTCTCTCTCTCTCTCTCTCTCTCTCTCTCTCTCTTGAAAAAAAAAAAAAGAGTTGTCATGGTCAT
>NC_022035.1:12797598-12808248 GCF_000317375.1 Microtus ochrogaster | reverse complement strand
TCTTAACCTCTGAGCCATCTCTCCCACTCCCTCCTCTCTCTCTCTCTCTCTCTCTCTCTCTCTCTCCACACACACACACACACACACACACACACACACACACACACACGTATTGTAGATCCGTGATGAGGCAGAGGTGGAGGTGGTTAGGTAGAGACAGGGATGGCTATACATGTTCCTTGCTCCATGTGCTCCCATCATGCTTCCTGATATCCAGAAAGCAATGCTTATCCAGCCCTAAAGCATGTGTACCAAGCCTGTGGCATGTATATCGATGTGACTAGCCCCAACCCCACCACTAACCAGCACTCTACTATCTTATGTGAAGTCTTGTCCAATAGTAAGGCCTTGAAAGCTTCTGCCTGGAGGCCACTTAAGAGACAGCCAGGAGAGAGAAACGAAGGCTGTTGGCTCCATCAGGAAGGATGCTGAGAGGGACAGGAATGGACCTGCCTTTCCACAATCAGTGCCCCTGCCCCTGGACAGTCTTCCTCTCAACTTGAGCATGCCTGTACTCTGGGTGTGAATCTTCTATTAAAGATGTTGTTTTTAGGTACAAATGGCCCTTTTAAGGCATAAACCAACTACTCCTTCAAGGTTCAGGGCAGAGTAGGCAACATTTTAATAAGAGAAGAAATATTGTCGACCCATGGGACCTCTGCTGTCTGCATATGGTAAAGGAAGTTCAAGGCTTCTTTTCAGTGTAATTTGAATGTACCTTTAGTGTAGAATTTAGTGTCTGCTTTCTGGGTAAACTGAGTGTTTGGTTGGAAGCATCACCCCAGGCCCTATATCCAAAGGCTATATCCTATATCCTATAGGATACAGGCATACCTATATCCAAAGAGTCTGGAATGTTTGGGTGAAAAGTTCCATCCCTGGCCTCCTCCCCTGGCTTTAGTTCAGACTCCACCTCGGAGAAAGGCAGTCAATCAGTGACCCCTCCCCAGAGATGCTCAAGACCACTCCCACAGGGTATTTAAACTGCCTCCCAGAGAACAAACACGTAGTTTTTCGGTCTTCCTTTCCCCTTTCCATGGTTTCCCGGTGTTCCTTCCCATCTCCTCTCTGAGGGTCTGGAAGGCCACCCGGAAGTGCTGGCATCCATTAAGCCTGGGCTTTTTCTAATTTGATTTGATTTGTTCTGATTTGAATTAATACGTTGGCAGAGAGGTTAATCGGGTACAAAAACGTTTCACTGAGACTCTGCTAGGCTTGGGCAATATTTTTAAAAAATTGTGGCCTGGGGCATTCCTTCACTCACAGAAAGGCCATGGCGCTCACAGGCAGAAAGAGAGTGAAGTCAGTATTTTTTTTCTACTTGTAAATCCAATTAAAATTGTGGATGCTTTGTCTGATGTTGAGATTATGCAAGTTCAAAATACTCTACTGGACTCTACAGGCGAGCGAAATTGCTCATTCTGTGGTCTCTACATCCTATGAGATGCCACTAGTAAGCCAATCTGGGAAAGTTCTCCTATGCTAACATCCCTGTCCATGAGAGGAACTGTCTGGGGCTGTTAGGGAATGTATGTGAGGATGTATTCAAGCAGATAACAAGAAATATTGATTTTAAAAAGAAAGAAAGAAAGAGAGAGAGAGAGAGGGAGAGAGAGGGAGGGAGGGAGGGAGGGAGGAAGGAAGAAAGGAAGGAAGGAAGGGAAAAGCACAGTGGGTTTGAGCCACATCCTCTACCTCATCATCCTCTGACTACCCTAACTTAGCAAGCCTAGGCCTAGCCACAGTCCACCAGTGCTGGGGAGAACCGGGTCTATAGACTAGTGAAATCAGACTTTCTAAAGACGGGCCAAGGAGTGGTGTATTTTCAAAGTTTCTTGATTGGCAGGAGAATCCATGGCAGGAGAATCTAGTTCTCTTATGTAACCTAGTACTTTTCCTGACCACACGGTCAGCAGTTACTGATGTCAACTAGCTGAAGCCCATCAAAGGGGAGACAAAAGCATTGGGAGGCCTGTGCCATCACAGTGTGTTGGGGAAACAGGGAAGACTCCTAGGGTTTTATTTTCCTGAAGGAAGAATCACTCTGCTCACTATCTCCACTCCCAAACTTCAGAAATTCCATACAATAGCCATGTCTGACCCTTCCCATCTCTTGCTCCTCGAAGTACATCTCCCTTCCCTCCTTTGCATCGCATCCAAAGCAAGGCCCTGATCAGCCATTTCTGAGGCTCTCTACCCGATGTTCATGAGAACTTGTGTGTGTAACTCTCCTCTCTTCTGTCCATTCTTTCCATAACTCATTCTAAACCACTACACCGTAATCTTCCAGAGCCACCACTGCTTCCAATGTCCTAATGGCACCACATACCCTCTCCAGCAATCTAATCTTGGCTAAACTCGCTAAGACTGCTCCCAGTTTGCTAATCGAACTGTGCACTGTGTATGGCCTTGAGTCAAGCTTGTGTTCAGCATACGCTGCACCTTTTTAGGTAGAAAGAACTTTGAAATCAGACAGTCCTGAGTTCACACCTCATTCTGCCTGCTGCGTGCTGGATAAGGATGAAGAGTTACTTCACCTCTCTGATCTATAGGTGAATAACAATACCTGTTTCATAAAGCGTGTGTGAGGATTAAGGAATGAACAGGTAGAAAACTACAAAATAGAGACTTGGCTGTCGTGGATGTGATTACTGCCTCATTTAAAGGATTTGCACCTTTTAAAATACCCCATCTCTTTCCTTCGGATGCTACTTACTGACCTGACCTCCCCTCAGAACCACACCCTGGGCTGGGCTCTGCTGCTGAGGGGAAACAGCAGCACACAGCAGCCCTTGGCTCCACTGTTGAAGAAGAAGGAACAGGAGGGGACTGTGAGACTGGAGGAGGAAGAGGAATAGCAGTGTTCCTTCCCTGGCACCCCCAGCGACAAGGAGGCACAGTTTGCATTTTTCTTCCTCGCTCTATCCTAGCTCCCGTGTCGCTTAGTGGCACCAGCGCCACCACAAGGGACTCATCCAAACCTTCACATTCCATGTTCCTGTGGTCTCGGCCTCCCTCCCCTCTGTCTGTCACCGCTCTCAGGGCCAGCCGTCTCGTGCGTGTCCTGTCTTTGTCATACCTCTATGCCCCCTTTCTCCTCTTCATCTACTGATCTGTCTTTGTCACCGTAATTGGTCTGCTGCGTTTCCGTCCCACGACTTCTCCATTCCAGGCTGAATACCCATTACAAGAATGCCTTTATGGCCGCCTGTCCTATGGCACAGAAGACTCTGTACTTGCCACAGAGCTAGGAGGGACCTCGGGAAATGATCCTCATTTCTTACAAGTAGAGACAATGAATCGCAGTGTATCAAAGGCACGATGTGGGCCCGTGCTGGGCAGGCGCTGTGCCTAAACCTGTATTTAGTGCCCGGTTGCCTTAGGCCCAGCAGCATCCTCTCCGTCTCTGTTCCTTCCTAGGGCTTTCATTTGCTGGGCACTGCTTGACTTTGCTTCAGGTCTTATCTAGGGGACCACTATACCGTGATTCAGGGACTTGAGTGGAAACATTGGATATATACTGAGAACACCACTAGCATAGACACACAGAGAAGACTCCATATAAAGTTTATGAATGAATGATTCAATAACCCAGAACTTTAAGCATACCTTTTCTCATACCTCCTCTTCACTCTGGATGGCTGTTAGCAGTGACTAACATCTGGGTCCAATAACAATGGGAACGTGTCATTTTATGGCTCCAGAGATGCCGAAAGCCCTTCTGAGCTGTTCGCTCTCTAAGTGCAACAAAGCACAAGCTTCCTGGGACTTGATCAGAATGCAGATTCTACTCATTACATGGGATGGGCATGCAAATCCACAGCACGGTTTTATCAGGTGATGTTTTTACATTGGCGGGATCCAATATTAAAAGTCATAAATAAAATCTTGATGGAACAAAATATTTTAAAGTGGCAGTCTACTTTTCAAATTTCCTTCTGTAAATTTGGCCGTAATTAAAAAAAAATCATGAATAGTGCAAAGGGGGGGGCAACTGACCTGCTCAGTTTTCCCTCCCAGTTAAGTTTTGGGAGCAACGTGTGGCAATGACAGCCCGCAACAGGAACAGTGGGGGGCATTCGGGTATGTGACCTGGCTGTTTACACATTTCTCCCCTTCCCCAAAGCACCTCGGATTCTCTACCCAAGAGTGTAGTGTCTGTCTGTGCTCTGCCCTGGGAGAGATTAGCAAAAATAAGTCACGTGAATGAGCAGCCGCCAGAGTGAAAAAACAGGCTCAAGAAGAATTCTAAGAAGTAGGGCGCCCTCACCAAAGGCAGACAAGCAGGGATCGAGACAAGAGGGCTAGAATTTAATTGTGGCCCATGCTGCTTAACTACATTTTCTCACCGTGAAATTTCACTGGAATTTGATTTGGGGCTCATGTCAGTAAGAGTCTTAATTTCTTTCCATGCCCCACACCCCTTGCTTTTGAATAGTTGCCAGCCTTAAAATGTAGGGGTAAAATATCCAATGGACCAGGAAAGGATGTGGAGACAAGCAGATACGCGCACTATGGTGTCCCTATGGACAGGACACCGCGAGAAGATGTGGAGAAACAGGTTCCGGCAGCTGAGGGCGAAGGTCTCCTTCTTATCCAGCAGAAGAAACACATGAAGAATGCTGTATATATTCTTGGTACTCATTGTCGATTACATCAGAAAATCTGTGTGGAACAGTGCTCTCTATGGGGTCTCCTCCTGATTTCCACACACCATGAAGACTCAGAGCGAAGGTTCTATGAAGGCGCCAGCTAACTTCTCCACGTTCAATGAGTGGTGTAGGTGTCTTCTTCAGCATGGGGTCTTGGCATCAGTTTATGGAGAGCAACTTACAGTCTTGGCAACAGACTGAGGTGTTTAGGAGTTCCCAAGGAGCCATGTGGCCGACAGCTCAATTAGATGTAACCCAGTCCTGGTACCTAAAGCTTCATTTGGTGACAAGAGATAATTCGGTGGGGCTCCATCTCCCAGGTATTGGGCAATTTTATTTAGAGCCCCTTCATATATATATAGATTTTACAAAACTTCTGTTGTATTACATTTTCATGTCTTTCAAATAGACCTTAATTTTTGTCTCTCTCACTCTTCCCTCTCTTTACCGCCTCGATCCTCCTGTTTCAATCCCCCCCCATCCATCCCATAACCATTCATAACTGTCTATTCTAGTCCCTGTTTCTATGGAGAGCCATGTGCCCTACCTAGTCCCTCACTCTATTTCGTACCTCTGTGCTTCTATGGATTATACCTTGGCGTTTGTTGACTTAACAGCTAATATCATCATGTAAGCAAATACATACCAGCAAATACATACCACATTTGTCTTTCTGGGTCTGGGATACCTCACACTGGATTATTTTTTTTTTCCAGCTCCACCCATATACCTGCCTATTTCATGATTTCATTTTTTTAACAACTGAGTAATACTCAATTGAGTAAATGTACCACATTTTCCTTTTTCTCTTTTCTTTCTTCCTTTTTCTTTTGGTTTTTCAAAATAAGGTTCTTCAAGTAATATCCCTGGCTGCCCTGGATCTAGTTCTTATAGACCAGGCTGGCCTCCAGCTCACAGAGATCCACCTGTCTCTGCCTCCCAAGTGCTGGAATTAAAGGCGTGTGCTACCACCATCCAGCCTGTACCATATTTTCTTTATCCATTCATCTATTGAGGAATATCTAGGTTGTTTCCAATATCTGGCAATTGTTAATAGAGCAGCAATAAATACGGTTGAGCAAGTGTCTCTATGGTAGGATGAAGCATCTTTTGGGTATATGTCCAAGAGTGGTGTATCTTTTTCTTGAGGTAAATCAATTCCTATCTTCTTGAGAAATTGCCACATGAATTTCTATTGTGATCATACAAATTTGCACTTTCACAGACAATAGATTAGTATTCCCCTAACTCCACATCCTTGCCAGCTTGAGCTATCATTTGTTTTATTGATCTTAACCATTCTGATAGGTGTAAGATGAAATCTCATAGTCATTTTGATTTGCATTTCCTTGGTGGCTAAGGATGTTGAACATTTAAGTGTTTCTCAGGCATTTGAGATTTCTCTGTTTACATTTGTGTCCCATTTTTTTACATTTTTTTCTTATTGTCTAGATTTTTGGGCTCTATGTATTTTTTCATATTTGCTCTTTATCAGATGTGTAGTTGATAAAAATTATTTTCCCATTCTATAGGGTGTTGCCTGTCCTAATGATGGCACCCGTTGTCATACAGAAGTTTTTCTGGTTTTGTGAGTTCGATGTATAAATTGTTAGCTCCCCAAATCTTGAGTGAAAGTATGATAAAGGCATCCCCCTTACGGTTGAGTGCTTCAAAGACTTTCACCCTCTGCACATTGTCCAACTGCAGGTCTTGCTAACTGCCATTTACTGCAAGAAGAAGCTCTCCAGTGATGGTTGGATGACAGACTGATCCATGAGTATAACAATATGTCATTAGGGATCATTTTATTGCCATGTTTCTTTAACAGAATAGTAAGTAGTAACAGGTGGCCATGCCCTATATAGTCTCAGGTTCTTGACCTTATTAATAGTGTCAAGTAGGGAGAATTTTATACTCAAGTACTGTATTTACATAATTTCCAGGCTTTCACTGCTTCAACTCTTTCAGACCCTTCTTCTATCTTCCTCTTAAATTCATGACCTGACTATCTATAATTATTGTTGCTTTTTTAAAATAAAATAGATACCTCTATTTTTATATACTTTATTGTAAGAGAAACTATAAAATAAACAAAAACATGTTTCATGCTAAAATTAACTATGTACAACTCAATTAACTTTTTTTTTTTTTTTTTTGGTTTTTGAGACAGGGTTTCTCTGTGCAATACTCCTAGCTGTCCTGGAACTAGCTCTTATAGACCAGGCTGGCCTCAAACTCACAGAGATCTGCCTGCCTCTGCCTCCCGAGTGCTGGGATTAAAGGTGTGCACCACTACCGCCCGGCCTCAATTAATTTTTGTACAGTTAGAATAGGCATTATTAAAGGAAGCTGTGGAGCTTCATGAAAATTTTGCATTTTCGGTATTGAATATATTTTATCCACTTTTATCTACCACCAAAACCTAAAAACACCATGACAAAATTACAACTAGAGAAACGTGTGTGTGTGTGTGTGTGTGTGTGTGTGTGTGTGTGTGTGTGTGTTATGGAGTCTATTCTATTTAGTGTTACTCTTGTGATATTTGGAATTGGATACCCTTGGAGAGCTTATTCCTGCAGAAGACAGATTCGCCCTCTCTTAGCAGTCATTGGTTCATTGATTGCTAATAGCTCTTGCTTTACTAGAAGCAAGGACTTGTGCAATTTCCCTATCCAAACTGGCATGTCATAGGTGTTGTCACTATGCAGGCCTTGTTTCGGTAGCCTTATTGTTGAGATGTTATGGGTGTAGCTGCCCTGTCATGTCTAGAAGTCATTAATGCAGGGGTCCTGGCCATCTGGATTTTATAACATTTCTGCCCGTTCTACAATGATGCTCCCCAAGTCTTAGGTACAGGAGTTATAGATGTATTATATAGGTGTATTAATTGGCCTGGGAACCCCATGGTCAGTTATTCTCTTTATTTTGACCAGTTGTGGTTTTCTGTAATAGTGTCTATTCATGACATTTTTTTCCTTTGATGAAGGGTGAGAACTATATTTTTCTGTGGATATAAGGAAAAATATTTGAAATACAGTTATGAACTGTATTTGTTTAAGAAAAGGGCAGTAATAGCATATTCTTCTCTAGGGTCTAGGACTTTTCCAACTCCCAACTGTGAGCTAGGTTTACAGTATCATGTTTTCTTTACCTGTTTATGGGATAAGTAAAGCTGTTGACTTTTAACAACTCAGATGTTTCTTAAATGCCTGGTTAACCCTTTCTGAATGGAAGACATCTCAAGAGAATTTTGAAGGCAAATATTAATGGGTTGAGAATGCCTCTGTGTACACCCATTGCCAACTGTGACTCAACAGGAATGTGTCAGTCTCATTAGGAAGCTGGAAACCCTGGGTTTGAACTGTTTGTGGTTGTAAACTTTGTTGAGTATGGTGCTGAAATAAAACCTAGGATAGCTGTTGGGGCTCAGATTGGCTGTCTTATTAGCATCCTCGGAGAAGGCAGGCCGATTCCCCAATGACCTTTTGACTTGCCTTTGGCTGAGGTGGCCAGTTATCACTGAACAGTCTTGATTGACATTTTTGTGAAGATACCTATTTGCTAATAGCTTGGCTATTTCTAGACTCTAATAGTTTCAGAAGTTCAAGACATTATTGGCAAAGCTACTCAAAGGAGTTGACCAAAAAAGATGGGCCCCTTTGCAGCTCTTGCATATGAAATGGCAATAATAGCCCTTTGAACGGCTGAAATCCCCTCCTGGTGACAACTGTAGGCACGTGAGAGCTGGGGACTGCTCAGCTAATTGAAGTGCCCTGTAGCCTCTCTTTGCCCTCGAGAACCTCTGATAAATAACTCTTGACCCACTCCTTATATGGCGACAGAAAGCCCCAAGAGTCTGTGATGTATTTTGGAAGCAATCTGATTCTCATTTGTCAAGGGTCTCAGGTCTTCGGCTCTGCAGTCAAGGGAAACTGCTGCCGGCTCCAGGGACTCTTGTGCCCCGGTCCCATCGTGAGCACTTCTCTGAAGATTCCCCGCTTATCTTGAAAGAAAGTAGTGTCTGCAGCTCATCACTGTGTTGGGGAATGGTCGGGTAATGTGAAAGAAAGCATACGGGGAGATCGGAACTGGCAAAGTTTCCCAAGAGAGAAGAGGCTCTTGACTTGTTCACCTTTGGAAGGTGTTTGGAGCCCACTGGGAAGTATTACACAAGGCCCTTCGGGGACGATGCGGGCTCTCTGGTTTTCGCCTGTTTACCACCCTGAAGAACCACAGCAGCAGGGAAGGCGCTAGCATCAGCCGCGAGACCCGCATCCCAGTACTGGGCACCTTACTTCCAAGAAGCATTAGCCTCACGTGGTGAGCTCATGCATCTTGACTTTTTTTTTTTTTTGCTGCGATACTCCCAGAGCGCAGGGAGCCCCGTGCACAATGTCTGCTGCCTGGGGGAAGTGAAGAAAGCAGGTGGTGGCTCTTTAGAGTTGAGATCCCGCAGTAAAAGCAAATAATACCGTGTTGTCATGGTGGGGCTTTACTGAAGAGACTAGAAAGATTACATCCTGCGAAATCCCGGAAACCATCACTAAATGGTGTTCCAACACAGATGCTTTAAGCGTATGCTGGCCACGTGAGATGAAACCTCCATGTCTGTGCCGGACGGAAACTCCTGCTGATGCTAATGCTGCAGAAGGAAAGAGTCTCGTAGCTTGCTGTCAGTCGCCATGATGGCTTCTGGCACCCCTCCTTCTGTGTCCTATCAGCATAGCCCTGCAGATGCAAGTCATCTCTGGCCCCCACAGAAGGTGACAGGCACTCGGTCAGCCAGACGCCACTTCCACCCTCCCTTCCAGAAGACTCAGGAGAGAAATACTTTTCACCTTCCCCAGGTAGACTTCTCTTACTGAAGGCGCACCTTCCCTGAGGAGCAGGCAATGGAAGGAGGGGAACTTCCAGGGAAAACAAGAAGCTGGGAATAGAACCAACAACTCTCCTGGGCTCCCCTTGTGGCAGCCCATATTTAATGGGGAACTGTAACTGTGGAGTGTGAGCTATTCAGAAATGTATACCCTGGAGTGTAATGGGACATAATATATGAGCTGACTTCGGAGTAACATGTAATATGCTTAACATAACATTGCAACCAAGGGAGCCATTTTTAAAAATGAGAACAACAAAGGAGAATAAATATCCTTAATGTAGAATGAGTGACATGGGAGTTCCCTGTTAGCAGGGGATTTTCGCACTCTGACATCAGATTTTAATTGCAGGGGGATCATCCTATTTGTCAGTAACCTGTTTTTTTAAAATGTAAGATATAATTTGCTAGATATATGACCCAAAGCCTTTGGGGGCTGGTGGGATAGCTCCTGAAAACCCAACATGGTAGAGTTTCACTTGGTATGCTCCCAGAGGGAGTGATACTTACTACAGTTCGCCATAGCCAGAAGACTGGATTTTTACAGCTTCTCCCAGAAGTTATCGGGTTTTCTTAGGAGAGCAAAGAATACCTGAGTTGTGGCAGTTGCCCTGACCTCAAATTTATACACTTTGTTCATATTGGTGTGGATGAGCATTTAAAAGATTCAAAATACTCTTGAAGGAAGGATCGGGGCCATCATTCATGGACCAGACACAGGAGCATCCCAGACAGACTGGGGTAGACACAGAATGCACAATTCCCATCTGGGCAGTATGGGGCACTTCAGACTGCACACACCCTGGAATGTCTCTCTGCATCCTGTGTTGCTGGATTCCTCCTGGGCTGGATGCGTGAGATGCACACATGTCTTACTTGTGGGAACCCCTTTTGAGTCTCAATACTGCTCTAGGCCAATGTTTTCAGAAAAAAATACTGTAAGATACTAGTAAGAATTTGTGTGTGAGCCTAGGCAGTTTGGATGCTCAACTTACTAAACCTGGATGGAGGTGGGCGGTCCTTGGACTTCCCACAGGTCAGGGAACCGTGATTGCTCTTCAAGATGATGAGGGAGAGGGACTTGATCGGGGGAGGGGGAGGGAAATGGGAGGCGGTGGCGGG